>NC_028639.1:68961249-68998961 GCF_001406875.1 Solanum pennellii
GGGGTTGGGGGTTGGGGGGGGGGGTTAGGGACGGGGACAGTGAGAGGAAGGGATAGAGACGGGTAAGAAAAATATTTTACATTTTATTTTCTAAGAGAATCTTTTTTTTTTTGGATAATAATTTTTAAAGTTTTTAATTTTAACTAATACTAATAATTTATTTAATTTTGTGAAGGTTGAATATTTTGTCAATATGGAGTGTGATGTGACAATTTTTAAAAATAAACAAGAGAGTGTATTATAAACATAATAACGAGAGTTGTATAAAAGAGAGAAGTGTGTTTCTCAAACTAAAAAATGATAATTTGGGTATGAAACTTAAACAAGGAATTATTTAGGTATGAATTAAAAAAAAGGGTATAATTTTGGTGTAATTTAAACAATTATCTTTATCTATTTATGATCCTAAAGTTTCTTGTATGATTAATGATAAACCTTCTAGATATCACTTTAAATAGTCATCGGTAAAATTTATTGTTGACCCCTAAAATTGACATCAAGTTTCACATAGTATATTAACGGGATGATGTTTATATTAGATACCTCATAGAGGTTCCCGCTATGTTATTTTAATTTTTTTTTTTACAATAAAACAAAAAATTTGAAGGAAAGTATAATACACTCGTTGATGATGTGACAAACAATCAATTAAATGCTTATATGAATCATTTTAAGTTAAAAAATATTTTAAAATCTATTTAGTAAATATAAATAATATATTATTAAAAATATAAATTTAACCCCCCACCCCCTCCGCCTCGATGCTAGTTGTCTTTTCCCTTATATCTAATATTTTGTTCTTAATCTATTTTTTAAAATTGTTTTAGATGTTTCTTTTTTCTTTTTATTGAGAGAAAAAGAGAGGAGGGAGGAAGAGATATAAAGAATATAAAAATCTGTGTTTGTATTTTTTTTCAACGAAAAAGGTGGAGAGCGGTAATGGTACCTTACCTGTCTTTTTCCTTAAAAATCGTCTTTTTTCATTAAACTCAAAATCACATTTGTACTTTTTTTTAAAAAATAATTTTTTTCCTTTTGCTATTTTTCATATTTATTATTTGTTTATTTCTTTTTAGTGTTGTTTGCGGGGAGAAAAGAGGGTGAGGAAGAAAGAAAGAGAGAATAAATATGAGTATGAGTTGATATCTATTTTTTTGGCAAAAAAGGTGAAGGGAGGTGATTGTAGATTTAGAAAAGTAATATGCAATAAAGAAGTATAAAAATGACTTGAAATTGATTTGATTCAAAAATCCGATCACCATTGAAGCAGTTTAAGTTTCAGTGATTTGAAAAATAGAGAAGAAGAAGAGAAATTAGCTAAATTTAGTCTTTCAGACTCTATTGTTGAGTGTATCACACTCATTTTGACATGTCAAACAAAAAGTGTCAAAATGACACAAAGAAATCATATAAAAAGTGTTTGAAATAAATATCGTTCAATCAAAATATCTAAAGAAAATTACTCAATTAAAATATTTATTTAAATTTAATGTCAACTTTAGAGAATCCACCACGAATTTGACCACATCTTTTTGACCTGAAATTACCATTCTTAATTGAAGTACATCAGTATCACAACAGTTCTAAATAGTGGTAGAGGCCATTTTATTTCTTCTTTTTAGCTCTTCCCTTTTTTCCTGTTAGACTGTCACCATTAGTATAATCTCAAAATCACACTAATTAACCCGAGCCCACATTAGTTATTTGATGAACTGGGGAAGACTCATAACAATATAAGTAGGGCCCTAAATAATTCCTGATTTTGATATAACTAATGTCTCAATTACATTCACATACACATTATCCAAAAAAAATTCGCAAAATAAAATAATATATTCAGTATATTCTCTCGTAGAGACTTGAAGGGAAGAATTTTCGCAATCTTAATTGTAGTAGTTATGCAGCTGGCGAAGCATGTCTTCTCGCCCTCGTTCACAATATCAGTTAACATTTCGCCCTAGCCCTACACCAACTCTTCCAACCACAGACAAGATAGATACTAACTTAAAAATGATACTTCAACTTCATTAAATAAACATTCAAAATAAAAGATAAAAGCAACGACCAAGAAGTTTGAACAAGAAAAATACTACACCATATAATATGTTGAAGTTAAAGAAAGTTTGTGGAAAATACAAAAAAGCAGACCAAAAATTTCCACTAGCCTGACCTACAACAGTGGAATAGTCGGTAAGGCAGACCAAATGAGGGTAGTTGGTTTGATTTATAATAACGATTTGACTTAATATAGTACTCCTATTAACAATTATATTTGAAAAATAAAATACTTATAAACAAAAAGTCCTTTTTTTTTTTCATTCTTTTGTAAATACCTTAAAGCATTTTAGTCATTTAACAGAAGTATTTTTTCACTTGACATATTCAAGGTTTAAATTTGCAAACACTTGTCCATAAAATAATCTATGCTTACATATTGGTATCGTAAACGATAAATCTAATGATTTAGCGTTTCTAGAATTTTTAATTGCCTCAAAAGTTTGTTTTACGCTTCGATTATTGTAGCCTCCTCCCTTAAATGTTTTACGAACGCTGCCAATTCTTTAAATGAGTTCCCACCTTCTTTAATGCCATTAATTGCAATTTTTCGTAGCTTCGATGCACGAAGTCTCCGCTCTTCTACCTTGTTTCCTTGCACAGCTTCCGCCAGTAGCGCAGCCAACTCGTCCGAATTTGGTACCGTTTGCGCACCTTCACAAGCTCGAATAGCTACCTCATGCTCGTCAACTAAAAGGTTTGCATTCGCGAATTGGTCAGCACCCATCGGCCATGTTAACAATGGTACTCCTGCTATTAAGCTTTCGAGAGTCGAATTCCAACCACAATGAGTCAAGAATGCGGCTATAGCTCGGTGTTTTAAAATCAACACTTGTGGGGCCCAGTCTCTAACAACCAAACCCCGTCCAGCCACTTTTTCCTCAAACCAAGACGGAATCACACCGTAATCATTTGAAGCGTGTCCTTTGGTGGCTCTTTTGGCTGACAAAATGAAATGGACACCACTTTTGTCCAAAGCTATGGCTAGTTCCTCCATTTGTTTGTTTGTTAACACAGCTTGACTGCCGAAACAGACGTATACAACTGAGTGATCTTCACATCTGTCGAGCCATGCTAGTATTTCACTGGCTAAAACAGAGCTCGAACCGCCTCTGTTTGATTGGACGGAAACATCATCTTCTCCCGGAGGAAGTACTGGTCCAACAGACCAAACCCTGTTGTGACCCAAATATTTCATCAGATAATCCAAATACACATTTTCCAATTCGATAAACGTGTTGAAAACGATTCCGTGACTCGCTATATCAGCGAGATAGCATTCTCTGATGAATTCTGTACTTGGGTCTCCTTCAACATAACTCCGGTAAATAGGAGAGATCTGCCAAAAGGGGAATTTCGGGGAATTGGGGATATTGGGGAAGTGAAAATTTTCGTTTTCATCGTTCGGGTCTTTCCTTTTGGGCATTTCACGCCAAAGTGAATAAACAACAGATAGGGCCAACGCGCCGGAGGGGGAGAATACGTACCGGCGAATACCGAGCTGGGTGGCGATTTCGTGAGTAAACCCCAAAAACATATCAGAAATAATAGCTGACGGCGGCGAAGGGTGGTTGCCGAACCAGTCCAATATGGGATCTCGAAGTTTTCCGAGATTGCACATCATGGAAAGGAACCCATTAGCAGGAAGGTCCTTGACGTTCTCTACGCCGGCGGGAATTGAAGGGTGAGATGGAAAAGGCAAAACGAGAGTTTTTATTGATGGGTTCCTGGAGAGAAGGGGGTTCAAGAAGGGCAGATTTTTGGGGGTGACTAAAATAGTGATGTGTACTCCATTGTTGACTAGCTGATGAGTGAAATCCAAAAGGGGAAGCATATGGCCTTGTGCTGGATAAGGAAAGATGAGAACATGAGGGTGATTTTCAGACATTTTTCTCAGTTGCCGATGAGCGTAGCCGCCGGACCACCGGGAAAAATGGGAAAGTGATTAAACTTTCAAAGCCAAAGAAATAAACGTATGATTTTGTTCTTTCTACTTAATTTAGAGAGCAAATGCAAATTGATTTTCTACCACGTTTTATAGGAGTCGATAACTCAGTAGTTGACCGACCACATTCAACTAATTATTATCTTGACCGTTGACTACTATTTGAATATTTTTCTCAAAATAGGAAAAAAATAATTAATACTCCAGGAGTCTTTTATTTTAGTTATTAATACTACTCCCCCATTTCAAAAAGTAATTAATACTCCATGATAGTCTTTTATTTTAAGTACAATTTTCACCTACGCTGTTATTTAAAATTTTAATAATTTGACATTTAAAAAGAAAATTATGATAATTAAAAATAAAAGAAGGGAGTAATATTTAAAATAATATTTTTTACGTTTTTATTTACCTATCGTCTTTGTTAAAAGTATATATATTTTTAATATTTGTGATTTCATAAACTCAATGCATAAATGATATTATTTTTCTACTTAATTTTTCCAAGTTATCAGACTTAAAATATATATTTGATCGACAGAATGAAATAAATAGTTCACATTCATTGGTCAGATTAACTAATTAAAAGAAATCGACTCATGTTTATTGAAACTTTTACCTCATTTCTTAAATGATGTGAAGTCTAAAATGGTGACAACTAAGGCTTTCTTAATTTCCATTAAAATTAAGATGTCTGATTCTAAATACGCATGTGTATTAAGATATAAATGTTTAGATTGAAATATACATATAAATATTAACATGTGATCTCTAAATTTGAAGACTAAATGATTAACTTGGTTTTCAATATCTAAATCTGCATATGAAATTGTACAACTTTGATTGATATTCGTTCAAATATTTTTGAATCCATGAAAAAGGTTTGTTTTAAGAAAGAGAACTTAATGACGAAATCAAAATGATTAAGTTTCAAACCTTGAAATCAAACACACTTAATAAGTGAATATATAGAATATATATATAAACTTTATATTGATAAAAACTTTATATATATAAAAGTTTTTATCAATACAAACAGATACTCTTTTTAGGATATTTTAAAATTTTTCCTAAATCTTTATTTGTCAATATGATGTGTGTTACGTATATTTTACATTTAAGTTTTTTTTTTTTCTAAACCATTTGAGGAGTTATTGGCTTCTACAAACTTTAACGTTAAAATTTATTTCCCTAGATCAAATTAATTTAAAATATATTTAAAGTTTTTTTTCATAGTTTCATATTGAACTGCTAAGTATGAGAGCAGATTCATATTAAATTACTGAGTATATGAATTTCTTCTTTGAATTGTAATCAAATACTTGTTAAAACACTTTTTAATTATCATATTTCCTCTTTTCTTTTTAAAATATCACCATTATTTTGATTTGAAAAATGATCAAGTTTTTTAAGAATTTTAATTTATAAATTCAAGGGAAACATAACTTTAAAAATGATCAAGTTTGAAAATTATCTCTATCTTATATTCTATAAATATTTAATTCAAATTTATATGTCTCATCACAAATCAATCAATTTAAGGGTCCGTTTGCCCATTCGATATGATATCATGATATGGAATAATGAGACGAAATTTAAGTTTTGTTTAGATATGCTATATGGAATTTTAGTGTTGTTTATTTTCTTATAAACATAAAACTCCCATAAGTTCTATAAAAAAATTAAAATATCCCCAATTGTTTATTCAATATTATCAAATCAACAAAAAATCATAAAACCGTACAATAAATTATGACAAAGTTATTTGTTGTCCACTTAAGTAATTATTTCAAATACTGGATCTTGTGCTAGTAGTTCCTTTCATCAATATATTTGAGTAAAAATGAAACGCCTTTCACGGGCTCTTCAAGATTTTATTACTCAACAATCGCGAAGTGTAAGTTAAAGTGACTATATGTTAGTGAGAATAATAAATTTTATGTGGGTGAGAATAATAAATTTAAAAATGTAATGACGTGATCATAAATTTTATTTATATATGAAATAAATGGTAGTAGTTATAAATGTGGAGTTATTTTAACAAAATATAAACTCGTGAATCAATTTTTGTATTAAAACATCTCAAATCATGATATGGTATCACCATGTGATTTCACATCATGATTTTTAGAAATATAATATCATATCTTATGATACGGAATCATGAAATGGAATCAGCATTAAATGACATATCCAAACGCTCGCATGGCCAAACGCCTACTAAGTATTCTTCTGTTTTGATATAGATGTTTGTTGTGGCAATGATCTTTAGTAGCCTTAAAAATCTATCAAGTTCTAATTAATACCATACATCTTCTAAGATTAATTTCTAAAAAATAATGTATGCATTTTGATAAATATTTAATGATACTATTAATATTTTATCATATCACATATTTGACAAAATAATCAATAAAGATACATTTTTTAAAAATGATTTCAAAATATGACAGTGTCTTTTGATACTACCAAAACTCTATCTCAAGTAAATTATATCACAATATAGTAAATTTTAATAAGTTACACATTCGTCTACATCAAATTGATTATTCTGTTAAACTACTTTAGTGGTCCAAATAAACCTATCGATCATAATTAGGGTGGAAATTGTTTCCACAAGGACATACACGAAAAAGGTAATAATGCATACTTATTAATTAAAAAAGGCAACGAAGATAACAAATCAATTTAATGATAGTAAGTAGCACATTAATCATCACATTTTTTTTATTGTGGTAAATTTCAATACCTAATTATATATATACTCAAACAATAAACTCACCTTAACCATCAATCACGGCTACGATACTTGTTCATTCAAGGACACAATAGTGAAGTTTCTTCTTAATTGTGTAATCAAGAGAAAACTTAATTAGGGGAACAAGCAAAACTTATTTGCGTCCACAATTTATATCAACATTATTACTCCATCCCAGGCGCATTAACAATATTTATTGTGACTTAACTAAATTACACGAGTAATATTTTATTTAAACTAGTAATATCAAAGTCGTCGTCTTATTTTGAACTAGCATCGTCGTTCCCATCACTTTCTCATTCTCAACCTCCAGAGGATTTGAAGTGACTTATTTGTCCTTCTTGTTTTGACTTTTGCTCTGACTTTTCTCATCTAAGCATTTGCATCGACATGCAGAAGGTATTGAGACACAATATGAATTTTGAGAGCAAACAGTCAAATTTAGGCCAGAACATTGAGTATTATGTTTTTTGAATAAAATTTTATTTTTTAAAACTACTATTAGCATGTACTAACAAGAATTCAAAGAGCCAACAGTAATTAATCAGTTGAATCACAATTATTTACATAGTTCAGCTCATTCCAACAAATTATGTCTGCGAAACATCTATAGTACTTTCATGAAGTAAGTACAAATAATTATCACCAACTAATCATCATTAATCCCCCTTGCCCTAATAAACCTCGGGCACATTTAATTAAACTGATTTCTAACTAATTGATATTATGAAGGATTAGGATTTGGTTTTGATTAAGCAAAACTTTGAAAAATATTGTGCTTGAAAACCTCTGGAATTGGGCCTGCTAAATTTAGACCATCACATTAGCTTACTAAACCCAATTTAATTTATGGACATTTTACGGCCTAAAGATCGCTTTTGATCAAGCTAACAAACTTATAAGAAAAACTTTATTTCACAATCTAAAACTTTATAGATTTTAGATGATAAGTTAATATTTTATCAATTTTAGAGATTCATATTTACATAAATTTTAAAAAACATGGACAAAAATATGAACGATGACTTAAAGGGTGATATTTCGTAACTCAGCCAGATATATCAGTTTTGACTACAAGAAAAACTATTTAATTATACAAATATTTTATCATGTTTATTAATGGGATAATTGTATAAAATGACAAACTAGTAATGTAAAATAAATACAGTAGATACCGTTTGATTTATTTGTGTTCCATAGCAAAATGTTTGTCAGTCGCCTCTCTCCCTCATATTCTCGCTCGTCGCTCTCCCTCTCTCGCTCGCTCCCGGTCGCTCGCCTCTCTCGTTTTATACAATAGAGCAAAAATTGTATAAAGCGAGAGAAAATTATATATACACATACAAATACATATATCTTTGTCCTATACACTTATAATTATACAATGCAAATATTTCCCTGCCCAATTTTCTATTGTCTTGCCCTCTTTCTCATTTTATGCACAAACAAATTACACAATTGATTTGTATAAGTTTGTGCATCTGTATAAGGATACTTTTTTATAATGTTCATCTAGACATATACGATTGCACAAACTTATACACATACATAAATTGAAATTTGTTTGTATAATGTATATGTACAGAATCATACATCCAAACTAAGGACAAATCTTCACTAAATAAATACACAAACAGATGTTTTCTCTTTTCTCTTTGCTTTATACAATTTCTTATGCATTATATAAATATACTAATTATACAATTCACCAAACAACGATTCATTTGTAATTTACAAACAAATGTTTTCACTTTTCTCTTTACTTTATACAATTTCTTCTGCGCTGTATAAATATACTAATTATACAATTCACCAAACAGTGATTCATCCGTAGTAAACTACAATTTTTCTACGAAATGCAATTTTGAAAAGTTTGTCATCGCATAAAATTTAAAAAATTATATTTGTTATATGTGAAAGTTGCCCTTTATTAATTCTCTTCATAGTTCAATATAATTATATATTATTTCACTAATTAATAATTTCATACCAAATTTCAAGTCAGATACACATGGATACATGTAGTTTAGCTATCATATACTTTTCGAAATATAAATACATAGGGAGAGAGACAATCGAGATAGGAGGAAGACGATCGAGAGAGTTGATATATCCGAAATACATGCAAATAACACATCGTATATGTATTTGACATTCTAGAGTACATTTTGAAAAACATATATATGGATGAATTTATATACAGTGTACTAGGAACAAATCATACATAACTTTGACTTTATATATGTGAAAATGCATTTATTTGAATGCATCATATATATGTGTTTGAGGACCCAAATTTAATACGAATGATAATTTTGAAAACTCACGAGAGGGCACATAATTAAACTTAAGCTAATGAAATTTGTGTTGTTTAGGCTTATCCATAATCTCCTTCTCGTGGGCTTTTTTAATAGTGACCTATAACATGGGCCTATTGTAAACCATCCCAAATACTGATGAAGCCTAAACTAGGATTGACAGATGTCGTGGGGCCACGTCAGTGCTATTAGAAGCAGTTGAAAAGCACGAGACATTAAACACGTGAGGAAGACACGTCAGCAAGAATATTAAAAATGTGGACCCCAGAAACGACAGGTCACTTCCGAAAGAAAACGCACATGCCCCCAACTTGTAAAATAAAAAAAAAAAAACGAAAAAGTATTTTGATTACTTTTTGTTGTTTTCTTTTCGTTGGTGAAATGAAATGGTGGGACCTATTCTACACCAAATTTTATTTTTATTTATTAAAGAAAAACATAAAATGGTGGGACCCGCGATCTCGTAATGTTACTCCCCACGTGACACCGTCACGAGAATGAGAACGACGCACCGCCAAAGAAGAGTAGAAGCACGTGCTATCACGTACCTTTATTTGGGTTGTTGGTGGTGTGATGTTGTTTTTCATGTATCTCCCAAATTATGCCCATAATATATGCTTTTTTTTCGTTTGGTTTATAGTTATTTATAATTGAATCAAATATGAAATGATTTTTATTTTTTTCTTTTACATAATAGAAAGTAATGAAATAACATTGTTTAGTTGGTTTATACATTTAAATCTATATTAGATTGAATGTATTATTGATATTTATCTGTTTCTTTTTTATATAATCAATTTATTTGTTACTGTTATTCATGTTGTTTATATCCTTTTGATTTCTTAGTCTCTATTTCATTTTAATAGTTAAATTATTAAATCTAATGCATAATTAATTCGAATATACATTAGATACGTCTACTAAAAGAATAATACACTCCATACAAAAAAAATTAGTTTCAAAATGTTTTTAATTACAAGAGAACTAATTATAAAAATATTTGGAAAATTGTTTAAATACAATACTTTTATATTCAGTTAAAAGAAAATAATATTGAATATATTGTATTAATTCACATAATATCCTGGATGATTGAAAAGAATTAAAAGTTATCATATTTGGAGATTAACTATTTATTAAATTTTAACTCATTATTTCAATTTCAAACTCAAAAATACAAAATACAAAATTAAAAAATGTGTTTTAAATTTTTTTCAAGATAATTCAACTTTTTACTTACTTAGTCATAGTTTCATGTCACATATTAAACTTCCATGTATCCCTTTTCTTTCAATTTCAATGTACAACTTTTTTTCGAATCTCAACCAATTCATATCCGAACACCTCATTTTTTGGTTACTTTTTATATGTGATTCCAAAAGTACCCCTAACTATCATATCATATCATATGACTTACGCACTGAGGTCATGAGTGACAATGCCACTATTGTTTCATGACACTTCAAGTTCCAACCATATATTGACCCGGCAATGTTTTTTTCGTATTGATCGTCTTATTTATACATTTCGTTTTATAACGATATTAAAATTATTTTTCGTAAAAAAAATTATTTTAAATTTAAATTTGAAATTCGAAAACTTTAATAATTAAGAGAAATGCAAGCATATTCGCTACACCACATGTGCTTATCCATATTTGCCATGGCCTATGGGCAGCCGCTAGAAAAGTTTCACGTAGTGATGATTAGAATTCAAATAATCATCTCTCAGTGAAAAAGTATCGGTTTATGGTTTTAATATACCCAGATTTTTTTTTTTTTTTTTGTAACAACATAAAATAAAGTTCAAATTGGAGCCCTCAGTGAAAAAGGACAAAAGTAAGTATTTCCAAAATCTAAGAGACATTTTTTGACCATTTTCGCATTTATCTTTTGTTTTCTAAATATTCTATTCACAAAAAAGAGAAATATTAAACTACTTTGTAAACTATATGAATAAATATATTTGCTAGAAGTTCAACAGAGGGGCACTAGTGAGCAAAAACAAATCTAAGATTATTAGATGTACCATTAAGAAAACAGAAGACAAATAAAAGCTAGCTTCTCCCAAAGTATAATGATTTTTCCCTTTCAACTATACTATCTTTACTATTCGAAACATCAATATGAATTAATGATTTTTCCTTTTAAACTACATTATCCTTACTATTTGAAACGTTAATGTCAATTTAACCAATCAATTTTTGTTGTTAACCAACGTAGTTATATTTTTCTTATACTTGTTTTCTTTTTGTTTATTGTATTATCGTGTTCAGAAGGGTAATTGATAATTAAGACATCTGAACTAACCATAACGACTTCACTAAATATCCGTAGCAAGTAACGTCAAGTTAACGGCGCAGTAACGCCGTTCCGTTGAAAAAAAAGGTATACGGCGGTCCCCACCGCACGCGAGCTGGGAAACACGGCAGGGGATGGGCGCACGTGAGCGGCTGGGTCACACTCTCACAGCTCACGTGACATATTTTTTACCCTTCCACGTATCCCCTTAATTCTGCATCACGATTTCGGCCCCTACCGTTTTAGTATTGGGCCCCATTTCAGCTTTGATGGGCCCATCTTCCTAAGTCCAGTCAATATTAGTGTATGTCCAACATCAGTCTATTTGCTTTTTTCCTCTTAGTATCCCTATCTTACAATAAGATCATCCCCATCCAAATTAGAAGCTCTTTCGTTTTAATTTATTTGTTTATTTTTATTTTAATTTAAAATTTTAAAAGTTAAATTTTTTATTTTGTAATTTTGAATGTGATATATGAGAAGTTAATGATAAATTTAAAATTTGTGAATCGTTTTAAAAATTTTTTAATTAAAAATGATTATAACATAATATCTTGAGTCTATAATTTAAGGAAATAGAGAATTTGACTATGATATGGTCCATCGCAGTTAGAATATTATGTGATAAAAATATATCAACAAGCTTAGTGATAATTTTGTAGACCAATGTCTAAACCTACTATGTTGTACAGGACATAGTGTTGCCTCATCAAAATCACATGTTCAGAAGATTATGTACCACAAATATCGAGTATGATCCGTAGGATATGTTGTCATATTAGGAGAGATATATTTAAGAATGAGATTATAGAAGATAAGATTGGAATAATCTTTTTGATAAATAAATAAATATTTTAAATTTCTTTAAATATTTTTTGTTTTTTCATTCGTGTTTAGAGTCTATATTGGAGCTCCGATAAAATCAGAATCACACACTGCAGGGCCCATTAAGGGATGACGCTCTCAACAAAAATTTCTCCATAACCAGGGCTTGAACCTGATACCTCTGGTTAAGAGTGAAGCACTCCCAACGATGCAGATACTAATAAAAAGATGATAGTGTAAATAATACACCCTCTGTTTCAAAAAGGATGATCTAGTTTGACTTGGAACGGAATTTAAGAAAAAAAAAGAAGAATTGTGGTTTTTAATTAAAGTTATATCAAATGTATCAAAATGTCCTTTAATCTCGTAATCTTTAACATGTCACGTGGAAAATAAAATTAAAGTGTTGTCAAAAAAATAAATTATTCTTTTTAAAATAAATAAAAAAAAAAACATTCTTTTTCAATCTAAAAGGAATAGAAGAATTTAAACGAATAAATGGAAGAAAAATTGAAGGGGGTAATTTTATAGGACACAATCCTTTTTCAACTTAGTTATTTGTATTAAACACTAGTTTTGCCTTTTTCTTTACTTTTTTGTTAGACTCTAACAATAACAATGAAAAGGAGATGAGATTCGCGTATATTGTGTGGGACCAGCACATCACCGCGTGAGTTGGCCACGTGATTTTGGGAGGCGGACGATGTATCAACTAGGCATTTTTAAAATCACGTGACTCAACCGGATTTTACGGTCAGGTTGACACGTGTACCGTAACGCGAACTTAAATTATCCCACAAATAATTAAAAATCCAAATCGTCAATATAAGAAAAAGAAGTGTGTTTATAATAAGGATTATCCTAATCCTCCGACACTACTAAAACAATATTTAACTGATCCCTATAATGATACCTTAAGTAAAGAATGTCCACGCTACAGGGAAGCTTCTTACTTACAATTACTTTAATTATTATTAGTACGAGTAATAATTTATATTTCAATTCATTTTGGAAGAGTAAATCATAAAACTAATCATTGAATCTCTTTACTATCTTAAATAATTCATTTATTAAATAAAAACAAATAAAATTATCTTAAAAAAGGAGTTGAGCATGTATTATTCATAGGACCTAGACCTACATAGAGAATTTCCGTTTTTTTATTTTTTATTTTTTGGAAAAAAAGTAATTGATTTTGCTGTGTTCATGAACCTTTGTGGCCTTCGCGTACTATTGGAATCTAAACTTTTTATTTTTTAGATATACAATATGAATTAATAAATGTAATCTTCAGCTCTAATAATTAATTTAATTAAATCACGTTAGCTTAGCTTATTGTATTTCCATTGACTAAGTAAAGTCTTAATCCTTGGTTTTAAATCGACATGCAGTTGGTACATAATTAAGTAACTCTACTGTGCTGTGCATGACTGAGTTCTGTACTAATATTGCTGATTGGTTGATACATTCTTTCTTTCCTAAAATATTTGTAATATTTTTTTAAAAATAATTCTTTTTTATTTGATAATTTTCAACGCTAAATTAAATTAAGTTTACTAATTGTTATTGTTTCGTATAACATAATTGTTTTTTAATGGGTATGTCAAGTACATTGACAAGTAAAAATAAATAAAAAAAATATTATATTTTAAAGAAATAACGCATAAGTATTTCCTCAACATATGTCCGAAATCACAGAGACATATTTATACTATACTAAGGTACTATTACTCTCCTGAACTTATTTATTAATAATTTTCTACTCTTTTTAGGTCTACGTGACACTTTCTTGTGGATCCAATGCTGATTGACTTTTTTTTAAAACTAGTGCCACGTAGGTCGAAAAGGACTAGAAAATTACTTATAAAATAAGTTCAAGAGGGTAATTGGACCTTAGTATAATATAAGTATGTCTCTAGGATTTCGGGCATAGATTAATGGGGTACTTGTTAATTTTCTCTAGTTTAAAAAAATATATTAAGAAATGACTTTAGATTAAAGATAATTTGAATTTTTTCATGAGTGTGTCAAGTCAAACATTGATAGGTAAAAATGAGTAGAAGGAATATTATATTTAAAAAAATATACTTAGAAAGGACTATAGTTAAATATATTATTTCCAAAAACACCTTTGACAAAAAATATAAATAAATAGATTTTCAAAACTTATCCAGACAAGCTTAGTTTGAAAATAGAATTTAATAGTATTACTTGTCATTCAATTAATTTGTCCTAACAGATGATTTCATTTTATTGAAAGATCAATCTCAACTTTCTCACTAAAAGTAGAACTTGCAAAACAGTAATCCATTAAAAATAAAACAAATTCTGGCACGTATATACATTTCTACAGTATAATTTTTCTTTACATTATCTTTAAAAACATTAAACCTCCATAACAATATATGGTTCCCCTTATATGGTCAAAATAAATTATTCTTATGGAAAAATACAAGTAGTACAACAAATTCTAAGCAAAATTGGAAATGTTACACATTTCAATTCAACCAAGGATCTTCACATCCTCTATACACCTACTCTTGTACTACTAATAAAGATGTGGTTTTGTAAGTCAATTTCTCAAAGGATCAGTTAAATAAGAAAGAAATTTATAAATCCTTTAGGTTACCTAACTTGTACTTTCCTAAATATTTAATCCTCCTATGAAGTATAAAACCTAGCTAAATATTCATACATAAGTTATTGCAACCTTAAATTGAAATATTCGTAATAAATGTATTAAATTCTATCAAGTTTTGCAACTACGAATTGTTTCAGTTTAATAATTTAACCAAATAATATTCAAAATTAAAATTAAGAAACCAGTAAAACGTGTATTGTCTACCACAAATTATTATTAAGATGGTTGGCTATAGCTAATTAATTAGATTTTTGGACAAATCGTGTCCTGCTACTAATTAATTAAAATAAACTCTTCTGTTTGATGTTTGAACCAATTTATGTTGATACACGCATTTAATGATTTAAAATGTCATGAAACTTGGATATTACTATATATTACGAAATGAATTTAATTATTTGTATATTTTTATAAATTAATTTAAATATTAATCATATTTTCACGAACTAATTTTGTTATCGATTCTTCCGACCAGTAGAAGTGGGTGAGTGGCAGTACAATTTAGAACAAGTAGCCGCTTTGTCGTATATATTGTGCATGAGCACGTGAGTTGCAGTGTTTAACTCACATGCCTTACTTTTATACGTGACCACATAGTATTTATATTTGTCCATCACAACTGCCCACTTTCCTGCTAATTAATAGTACCATCCTTTCATTTCAGTGAATGAAATCAAAGGGGAATAAAGCTGAATAAAAATGTAAAATCTTCAATGAATGACTAACTTTTAATATATAGGTGAAAGTATATCAAAACACGCTATACTGAAGAAAAAATTAATATCGAGTAAAATGGACGGTTAATTAGATCTATGAATGAAAACATTTGATTAATAATTGAAGTGCACGAAAATATTATGTAGCGATCGGAAGAAGTGGAGTGAACATTGAGTTGCACAATAGAGGTTAAGAATGTACCTAAAAGAGATGAAAGCACATAAGAAGGTACGGTCTATTCCTAATGCCAGCCCATAAGTTACTGTTGAGATCACATGTTTTGTTGTGACATAGGCTTATATAAATTTAGGATTTTATTTTTATTTTAATATATACAACATTGCACTTTAAGTACCTAACGATGCTGCATGTTACCCTAGGCTATAGATATCAAAAGCTAAGGGTGTTTTCTTTCACGAAATGAGAATATTATATTCCTTTCGCCTTAATTTACGTGGCCTTTTATAAATTGACATAATAAATTTTTTTTTAAAAAAAATTGTGCTTCGAAATAATCGTAGATATCTGAATTGTGATATTCATTAAGGGTGTAATTGAAATTGTAAAGTTAAATTAATTTATTTGTAAAAATGTGACATTCTTTTTAGAAGATTTGTTCACTTTTGTTTGTCCACTACATTAAAAATATGTATTAATTTTACTTGTTCAGTTTAACAATCACGATTTAATTTACCATAAACATATTTATTTTATCCTTATCATCAATTAAATACTAATTGTCCTTTTAATATTTAGATAATTTATAATTAACAGAGGCGATATGATAAAAAAAAACTTATTATTATTATTTACTACGAGTATTGAATATAATTAAGTATCGGTGAACATAGGTAAGTATAATACAATAGAAAAAATAAAAGAAATGAAATGATGAATGGCATAATGGATTGTGGAAGCCAGACACAAACACTAATGTAATGGATTATCTAATAAAAAATGATTAAAAATGAAATAATTCATGTTTAGATACGTCCAAATTACAGAATTTATATAGTGCTACTATACAACCTGTGAGGGCATGGAAGCTACTTAAAGGTAGTTTTAGTTTAAGAATAGAGGAGCCATGTTCTTATACTTTTTCGAAAAGGGAAAATTATTAATTAACTAATTAATATGCAAAAAGAGACAATTATTTATACAGCTTAAATTAATTGGATTAGTTAGTACTTATATAAATAGTTGGATGATAATGACAACCTGTTCGGTTGTAGGTGTGCACCTTAATCTTAATGTGAATACTTTTGCCTTGATTGTCGGAACTAAACAACCATTTTTGAACTATCTATCATTAATTTTTTTTAAACAAATATTTCAGAATCCCTAATCTAAAAATTACAAGCAAACAACTTATTTTGATGTGATGGATTAGTTGCCTAGTTGATGTACTCTTGTAATTATCAAATATATATTTTTATTTTGTTTATATTAGTCCAATTGACTTGTGATGCATGTATAGTACAAAATATATTTATATAGTGAACACTACTGAGCATATTAACTCTTTTAACTTTTTTTTTTACTGCATGTACCTTTTCTCTGAAGAAATATAACATTCGGAAAATTAAATTTGTAATAAAGACATTAATTTCTTCGAGATATATTAAAGATTTTAAAATAAAATGAAAGAACAAACTATTAGTAGTTTATTGGCACAGTGAGTCATATCATTCTCTTCTGGTTCATTAAGTGAATTGGTTTTATCAATATAAGTAAATTAGTTAAAATTGATTTTTTTTTTTTTGAAACTTCTTTATTTACCTTATATTTAATGTGATTAAGTACTACATTTACATTTTCTAGTAAACTAGTTTAAAAATAATTAAAAAAGTAATAATAGAAAGAAATCTTTAATTCATTAAATAATTATTTTTTTAATATATCACAATTCAACAACTCACTGGTATAAGTTAGAGGAAATATTATTTAGTATAAATTGACAATAGCATTCGCTTTTTTACTTGTAAAATTACACAAAACATGATAATATTATTATTGATGAGTTCAGACAAATTCAAATGCAAAGACAACAAAGCACCTAAGAACAAATGGACAGTAATAAAAGAATGTTAATCAACATCATTTCACTGAAAATATTTATTGATTTTTGTATGAAATAAAATTATTATCATTCTTTTAGAAACGAAGGGAGAATAAATGTATTTTTTTGAATCTGGGTAGCACATGGATGTTAAAAATTAGAAGAGAGAGAGAGATAAAAGAGAGAGCACCGCGTTCCCCGGTAGAGCTGAAAGGGCACTGAGTGAGTGAGTAAGTGCTGCCAATCACGTGACTTTTTCTCCTTCCTTACCAACATCCCTCTGCTCCCACCCATCCTCTTGATTTTTTTTGTACTTTGCCCCCTCACTCCTTCAAATAAATATCAAATCAAATTACAGTAATGTAGATTTATTAGTATTTACTTTACTTGGGATCTGTGCACTAATCATACTCATTACAATAGTTAATCTCTTACAGGGTCAACGTCCCCCCTACTCTTAATTGTGTGAATTAATGAGAGAGGTCACTCACGTGATTTTTTCAATACCACTTTCTGTGTTCAGATCTATAAATCAATCCAAAATCTCCATCTTTTTCACTTTTCAACAGAAAAAGAAGAGCTTAAATACTGCTTACCCCACAGAGTGACAGAGATACTGCTCTGTTTTTACTTCTGTTGTAAAAATTTCTTGGTTGACAACGCAATTTTACGATTTTCCAAAATAAAAGACTATACAGTTAATTAATTAAGTTTGTCCATCTCAAGTTCTTTAAAAAATTTAGCTTTTCGAAAGTATGTTAATCATGTTTAAAGGAGGGAAAACTTAAAAGAAACATGTTTGTTCTTACTGTTGGTGAGCTGGATACACTTTTTTTTTACCTTCGAATTTATCTATATGTTTTTCTAATCAAAATTTTAGATTTTAAAATTTTACTCATTAATAATCTTGAATAATTAAGAATTCAAAATAAAAATCAAACTTAAATTTTCTTTAAAAAAAAGTAACAGAGAGATGCTGACTAGATTGTCCAAGTTGCATGTTTTTGTTCTTGGTTTCAAAAGATAAATAATGTTACCAAAAAATTAAAATCATAGTAATAAATTAATTTGTCAGAGATTTACGTGTCTGAGACATAATAAATTTAAAAAATTATAGCGCAGTGTATAAATACTATTATTTTTTGAATTGATTAATATAAGAAGTAGAATTTACTCAATAAATAATCTTTAAGATGTGATGTGGAGGAGCCATTTTATTTTCGAAAAATGGGACAGATTAATGCATCGCTATTTGTTTAACTGGAACATGGAGTAGTACTTTTCCTAATATTAATTTCTTTTATTATTTATTATTATTAAAAGATTTAGTCGCTAAATAAATAAATACTATTACTCGGGATCGCCAAAAATATAAAAAAATCGATCTACTAGATTATCAAAATTAAAATTCTGTGACACCTTGATCCGACATACAGTCGAGTAAACGGTCACTTGCTTAAAAAATCGTTAACTAATGACCCAAAAACCGTTAATCCGCCGTAACGACGTTACGTTACATTAACAGCGTTTAAAATTAAACGGAGTTGGCACGTCGAAAACGAAAATGAAAACCGCTGCCTTTAAAAGTTAAAACTCCTCTCACTAAAGCCTTTCATAGAGAAAAGTAGAGAGAGATTTCTCTGATCTATGAGACCCATTTTCTGTTTTTTCTTTTTCTGGGTGTTGATGCATATTGAAGCAATTGAGAAAACGGTAGAATATTTGTATACATATTATTAGTGAATTCGGTTTAGACAAGACGACGAGGGCCTACCAGCAGTATATTTCAAAAATCACTGTTTGGATCACTTCCTTCTTACGTTTAGGGAATTGTGGGAGCTATTTTTTTCATTTCTTTCGGAAGAATTCTCATCTGAATTATGCATTATTCATCGTTAAATCTCATCTAAAGTAAGTATTTTCCTTCCTTCTCGATTTCTCCTTTCTTACGTATATTTTCAGCTGAATTCAGCTGAATTATGATGAATTAGCAGATTTATTGACCACCTGTTTCTTACCGGAACTTTTTTTTGAAGCTGAATTTACTACAACAATTGGAGGAAGTGAATTGCCGTTGGAGGCGAATAATTTGAAGTTAGTTTTACAGAAGATTTGCTTGCTTGCCAGTTGTTAATGCGCCTCCAATTTTCGTTGGAGGCGGATCTGCACTTTAAAGAGATTTGGATACAGAATTTTCCAGATTTACGCAACGACTTAATTAGCGAAATTCGGTTGAATTGTGTGTAATTACTTGATCTGGCGAATACACAATTCAAGTGTGTGGATGGAGCTGCCTCAGCCCAGACCTTTTGGAACAGAAGGTAACAGTACTTTTCAGGTTCACTTTTTCTAAATTAGAAAATAAATAGCAGTAGAAAATTCAGAATTGGGTCTGAATTTAGATTTCCGATGTACGTGATTGTTGCAGGGAGGAAGACGACTCATGACTTTCTTTCACTGTATTCACCTGTTCAACAAGATCCAAGACCTCCCCAAGGTAAATTTTTCACGCATGCAGGATATTTTTTTCTCATTAAAGAATAAATAAATTCTTTTATTATTTCAACTAGATAAATTAAAAGTTTCTTTTCCTTTTTTCTTTCTGATTTACTTATGAGTTTTTCTTTTCCTCTTATAATCTAAATTTGAGGAAGTTGTGTTTGGGGTGCATGTGTTGTTGTTATTGATTTTGGAGAATGATGCATCCCTTTACTATGTTTTTTTTTTTTAAAAAAGATTCTTAAATGAGAAATTATTTAATATTTTAACATTTAAATATACACTTTAACTTGAGAGTCAATTAGATTAGATTTAAGTTATATCAAATTGTGTCCTAATATGTTATTAGCTGGTTACTTATCATTTTTTTTTAATTATCGATAATAGTTACGTATAATCAGATTAGGAGATCTGAACATTTCCTGAAAATATTTTACTCAAAAAGATCTGGACATTATATTTTTAAAATGCATAACCAAACAGATACTTAAAGGTGTTTTTTTTAATGAATCTACTCTGAAAATCTATAGCCAAAGGCTAGTTTATTATTTTTCATATATAAAAATTTTTTTATCTAGGGATCCTCTGATTTTCATTTTTTTTTTCGTGGGTGGGGGTTCAAGAAGGTTTTGTAAGGACAAACCTTCCACATGTAAGATGCAAATTTTTGGGTTGGTTTCTCTCTCCTCTCCTTTTTTTTTTCAAAGAAGAAAGAAGAAATCTGGGTTTTTTGTTTTTATTTTAAGTAAAAGAACTCATGGGGATCTGGAAACAGTAGAAAAAATGTGTTGTGATGTTTAGGTATTGTTTGGATTGAAGGGGAAAAAAACAGTCACACCCACGAGTGTCGAAATAAATGCACCCGTGACTCTTGAATGCGTATGAGGGTGTGGCTCATCTTCTTCCAGTGGGCCATCTACTTAGGCTGAGATAGGCTCAAAATTACTCAATCTGGATAAAGGTTGGGCCTTGGATTAATTTTGGTTCCGTACACCATTTTTGGGCATATGGCAATTCTCTGTGGACAGAGATTGGGACCCAAAAGTTGGTACTATCACTAAACAATTTTTGGAAAATTTATCAAAAGATTTAGAAGTGAATTTAATTGGTTCTCAAACTTAAATTCAATTTATGTATAAAATAAGCAATACTTTTTTCTCTCGAAAAGAGTTTGTTTTCTTCCTTTTAATTCGTACAGTAACATGGTCCCCTTCTTTCCCTACATATCAATCTTATTGCACTAAAAGATAAATCAAACTTATTACTGTGTTAGATTCTTTTTCATACTTTTGGACTTTGTAGGTTGGACTTCATGCTAAGTTGAAAAAGACAGTAAAATGTAACTAAAAGAATTTACTTATGAAATACTGGACTGTAGCTTCCACAAAGTATGTCATGTTGTGATGAAAGTTTGAAGTATGTAACACGTTAGGAATTAGGATCAGAGAAAAGAAATATTTGTGAAACATCGGTACTGTGGGATGGAGCTAGCAGTGTAAGATTGCAATGTGGTTAAAATTACATTTTATGTATACATAGTAAATATTGAACCAATTTCAGCTTAGTTCATTTGTTTATTTTTCTTCATATTTTGAATCCCTAATGAAAATTCTAGCCATTCCGCCAGATAGACTCTTGCCAGATAATTAATTATGTCCTCAATTGCCTGCCTTGCATGTATTCAATTAGTCCTTTCTCAATGGCTGTTGTGCATACTGAAGCAGGTGGATACCTGAAGACTCATGACTTCTTGCAACCACTGGAGCAAGCAGAGAAGACATTAAGGGAAGAAAAAACCAAAGTTGAAGTAGCAACTGTGGAGAAGCCTCCGCCACCAGTAGCTGCTACTCCTTCAGGGGAGCATATTCTTCCTGGTGGCATAGGCACCTTCAGTATTTCTTATTTGCACCAAAGGATACCAAAACCAGAGGCAAGCTTGTTCTCTGTAGCACAAGCAAGTAGTACCGACAGAAATGATGAAAATTCAAACTGCAGTTCTTACACAGGGAGTGGTTTCACACTGTGGGATGAATCTGCAGTCAAGAAGGGAAAGACAGGGAAGGAGAATTCTGGGGGTGATCGACACGTCCTAAGAGGTAAATTTATTCCCTCCATCCATACTTTGACTTGGCACATTCCTTACGAAGTTAGTAAATAAAATGGTACTTTACTATATACGACTGCTAGTTTATAAGTCGACAATGATGTATTATTCCCAGAGTCGCAGTTAATATTGCATGACATGCACATGCTTCACATAACAAATGACTATTGTATTCGTACTATCAATTTTTCAGCCTTCGGCAAAATATGTTCTTCTACGAGACTTTTCTTCCACTCCCGTATGCCTTGCTTACCAAGAGATTTATTATGACTGTATAATACTTCAGTTTTCAAGAAATACATGAAACAAGTAGAAATAAAATACTTATAGAGAAGCCTAAGTTAATTTGATTTCTTACAGGGAACATAGATAGAATGTGGCCAACCTGTGATATTCAAGGGTTGTGTTTGATGATCTAGCGCTACCTACGAATAGTTAACTCTGAATATTTCAACTCCAATTAAAACTTTCTTTTTGCTTGGCAGAAGGAGGTGTGAACACTGGAGGTGTTCAGCCAACGACATCATTAGAGTGGCAGTCACAATCATCTTCAAATCATAAGCACAACACTACGGCCTTAAGTTCGCTCTCATCTGCTCAGTCAGTGACTCTTTTGCTCCCAATCATATGAATGCCCCTTCTCTCCCATGATACAGTACATTTATTTGCCTTTACTAACTGTACGATCACATTGCAGCCAATCATCGCCCCTTAAGAGCCAAAGTTTCTTGCATATGATAACATCAGCAAAGAGTGCACAGGATGACGATGATGATGAGGATGAAGATTTTGTGATTAAGAAAGAACCACAGTCGCACCTTAGAGGTTTGTCTTGTGTAAGTCTGATTGTTTCCACTCATTGTCTACAGGCAGTTGTCGTTAGTAACATTCAGATAGCTCCTTTACAGGTAGTTTATCTGTAAAGGTTGATGGAAAAGGCAACGATCAAAAGCCAAACACCCCACGTTCAAAGCATTCAGCAACAGAGCAACGGAGAAGAAGCAAGATCAATGACAGGCATGTCTATGACATAGTTGATAGCTTAAATATAGAAATATTCTTGATATAGAATCCTTATCTTAATTGGAGTAGAATATTATGTCTAGGGCAGGATGGTGCATGCTAGACGGACTTGTGTGTTTTCCTATTTTGTTCTATTCTCTACTCTTTGAAGTATATCTAGCAGCTTTCTCTGCATAGAAAGGAGTTTGCTTGAATGTTCTGTTCTGTTACAGATTCCTATAAAGTTCTATGTTTTCATCTCTTCAAAACTTAGTTTATCAACAACTACTTTGATTGACTTTTGGACATAATAAAGTGATATCTAGTTAAGCATCTAAATATTCTTTTAATTTTCAGATTTCAGATGTTGAGGGGAATCATCCCTAATAGTGATCAGAAAAGAGATAAAGCGTCTTTCTTACTGGAGGTACTTGAATTATACATTTTTTTTTAGTCTTCTCTTTATCAATAGAGATACGTATGATAAAAATTTAAATATTGTTTGCAGGTTATTGAATATATTCATTTTCTACAAGAGAAAGTGCACAAGTATGAGGAATCATACCAAGGCTGGGACAATGAACCTCCGAAGTTGCCATTGGTAATCTATTTCTGTTTTTTCTCTATGTTCCTCTCCTTTCTTAGGTCATAGGTATGTTGTGCTTAACCATTTATCAACAATTGGCTCATCTTAAGGTATTAAGAACTGAGGCCTTTGAAATTTATATTAACGATGCAGTCAGTCTATGTGGAAGGTTGTCGACACCACATGTATAATTAAGACGCCAAGTTGGTGAAACTAAATTGAAGTCTTCACATGCTCATGTATTTCCCTGACCATCTTTTGCGAGTATATCACGATATGAACAGTCCTTGGCTCTGAACTGGATGCTGTTTATAGTGCAATAACGTTCAAACTTAACACTTAAAAGCCGACAATATATTTCCTTTTGATCTGTGTATTAGCTTTAATCTAGATACCTATATTTTTAGTACATTCATTAGCACACTTTTTAACTGACCTTCATTCTGTAACAGAGCAAGTGCCATAGGACGACTCATGGCGTTAGCGATCTTCCTCAACGCATTATCAATGCATCTGGTGCTGCACTGACGTATGATGGAAAGTTTGATGAGAGCATAATGGGGATTTCTTCTGCTAATCCTATCAATGTGCAAAAACTGGAACCAAACATAAGCAGCACAGGTTTAAAAGAAAAAGGTCAGCAGCCTGGTTTAACAAATAAGCCGACAACAGTTCCTATGCACCCAAACACGTTTTCATTTTCTGGGACTAGTAGCACGGCAGCGCTTTATTCATCAAAGCTGATAGCTGATACTGATAAGTTGGAGTCAAAGTCTCATTCTCAATTTTCACTTAGCAGATCGCATATGACTGATTATGCTATTCCAAATGCTAATCCAGAAAGGCTGGAGCTGCCTATAGAAAGTGGTACCATCAGCATCTCTAGTGCCTATTCTCAAGGGTAAGAACTCTATTAGTGCTTAAAAGATTCTGAAATTTATCTTTTAAAAAGCAACGCTCATGTACTACTTCCCCATGCATATCTATAGATGTGGTTGCAACAAATTAGTCATTCATAAGCTTGGTGATAGAGAAAGAGGTCATGTACTTCACTTTAGACTTTTGAGCAAATTGTACAATATATGTTTTTGAGTCTTACAGAGTGAATGAACATCCATCTTTAGTCGTCATGACGTTGTCTGTTGACTGTTGAGATAGTGTATATAGAAAATTCTGTTGTTTGTTCCATCTCTATGTTATACATAGTTTTGTACTCTGATCAAATTTCCCTCTTCCTGAGTAGACATTCTGTATGCTTTCTTCTGCTGAATATACCAGTGGCTTAATTTGCGTCTATTTTGGTACTTGCCAGGCTATTGAACACCTTGACACAAGCGCTGCATAGTTCTGGAGTAGATTTGACCCAAGCCAATATCTCTGTGCAAATTGATCTTGGAAAGAGAGCAAATGGGAGAGTAAATTCATCAGCTTCCACTGTTAAGGTACATAGCCCTTCTTACTTCCAGAAACTTTTTACAGTTCTAAATGATAAGTTATCATTCTCAAAGTTAACAGATGAGTTGGAGCCTTAACTAATTAACTATCACAAAATTCCAACAGGGTGACAACGTTTCAACAAGCAATCAACCAATTCCAAAATCTAGAGTTACAACCACAAGGGAGGATCCTGATCATGCCTTCAAAAGGCGGAAAACAAGCTAATGCTAATTTGAAACACTAGTGTTCTTTCCTTCGTCTTCTTTTCTTTTTCTTCCATTGGTTAAATTTAATTGTTTTTCTCTTTCCCTTCCCCTTCTCAACCAATATTGATGTCCACACCTGATACAGAAATCTCCCAAATGAGAGATCACAAGCCACTGTATATTTAATGAACTAGTACTACTACTATTTTTCTGCCCCTTCAAATTGTTGGGCTGCACAAATTTACCTGGCTAGAGTGTGATATTTTATTACTTTGTAGTAAACTACTGTATTAATTTATTACTAAGGCTTTCAATGCTGATGATGAGACAGCTGCATTTTCAAGTTAAGGCTTCTATGCATTTTCATGTTTAAGGCTCAAGGACATTGTTCTAGTCTATTTTGTTAAAGACATGATGAATTGCTATAAGAAAAGAAATCCTCGATCAAACTTGTTCAATTGTGAACTCTTCTGAGTAATAAGAAATTTGAATAAAGTCTCTTATTTAGTAGTAATAATAAAGAATCCGTCCTCAGTAAACTTTTATTTTATTGGTACACGTTAGAATAGATTTCATCAATCTATCATACAATACCAAAAAAAGGGAACAATTCTTATATAACATGCATGCGCTGGAACACATACAATTATTAGTCCTATCGGACAAATATTGGGCTTTTACCTTGAGAGCTCTACTATACTTTGGGCCCATCGAACAAAATAGACTAAGCGGCCTACTAAACAAAATTTTAAAATGGGCTTCCAATCATCATTGCTTATTAGTCCAGGCAAATTTCACAAATAGCATACTCGGTCTCTATAATTTAAAAAATAGCCACAATCCTTGTTACTATTTGCATTTTTTATTTATTTGTCTTAGAACAATTTTTATGTAAAGGAACAATATTGCCAATTTGTCACCTTCAATTCATCTAATCAAATAGTCGATAGTATAGTTTTGGAGCGCCAAAAGGAGTTTTGGATGGATTGTATCTTTATTTCGCCAACAAACGAGTCATCCTTGACGATTTCTTATTTCTATCCCTATGTTGAACTCTACTGATGAACATTTCTTTTGGGGAAGTTAATAATGAGTATTTTACTTCATCTTGAAATAGAGTATACTACTACTAATATCAACATTTTATTAATTAATAGAAATTAAAATTTCTTATAGGGCCGCAGTCCATCTTTTTTTTGCAAGTTAAGCGAAGCTTTACTCTCACCAAACATCACTATTCATAATTAATCTTGCTCACCTTAATATTAAATATTAAGTATGATGAGGATGTATATGGAGTTGGTAACTACAATTCCTTAAAACTCAAGAAATCACAAGTCAATGTGTCACATATTCTGTTAAAAATGAAATGTCGTACTTACTTTATATGTAGATCGTACATTCAATTTTTAGATTTATCCTTAATAACATAATTTATAGTTACCTTAATATCTAACACTTGTTTTATGCTAAAAATTAGTCAAATAATACCACATATTTTCTTCAGAATTAAGCTTTTTTTTTTATATATATATATATACACCTTTTATCTCAAGTATATACACCTTTTAGCCAGCTGTGATGTATAACGAAAGCAACGGTCGTTACAATTCTTTTTGCATGTAATACAAAATTATTCATTATTACCTAAAAAATATAATTGATAAAATTATACTTATATTCTTTTTCAATTTAATAATTATTTTTTTTAAAAAAATGTCAAATTAATATGAATCAGGTAAAATAAAATAGAGAAATACGTTTTCATATATCTAGATATAGTCATAAATAGAGAAGGGATGCACTTGAATAATTTGAATTGTCGATCCAATATTTCTTCCATCGAGAATTGGCCTTTTCTTGGATCGCTCAAAGTTAGATATAAAATAATTACTCTATCAAATACTATTAATACTCCAATATAACCTATACAACACTAGAGTGAATACATGTTATAGTTTCTTGGAATTGCCTATCTTGAATTTCTCATATGCCACTATTTTCAACTCCAAAAAATTCAAAGCAATTAATTAGACCTTTTTTTTTTAATCTTTTACCAGAGGAAATCTAAGTAAGTGGTTTGAAAAAAAAAGGATAAGATTAAGAGGCCAGTAAATTTGGGTTGTTCAATTGACATTTTTAAACTTTGTTTGAATAAGGCCACTGAAAAAATGAATATTAATGCTAAGAATAATTGAAAGGTAGTTGAATAATTATATGATCCTTCCAAATAGAACTAGAACTAGAACGGACGCATTAAAGCACTAGTGAATAGAGGAATGATTAGTACCAAAACATTATTATATTAATGGAGATTTATTTAAGTGCTCAAAGTGGCTTATTTTTGGACTTTTATACAACTCTTTTAGTTGTCTACTCTCCACTTATTATAATGAAAAAAATATATATTAAAATAATATTACAAACTTTTAGTTAATTTCTATAAAATTCAGGTATTAGCCGACCTCCACATATATTATTGATTATAATAGTGATGCAGACCTTCTCTTCCATTGCCATATAATCCATCTAGAAAAATTTACTAATATTTTATTTTACGATAGTTAATTTATATTAATGTTATTTTATAATATCTTGAGCTAATTTCAAAAGAGTTGATAAAATGAACTTTCGAAAAATGAAATATAAGACGAAAAGAGTATCGTAAACCTACTGTCCATGTCAGCTTATAATTGCCGACTAAATCAATGTGTGCAATATTTTTTACAAACAAATTGTGTTTATAAAAGTCCATTTGATGTCAATACTTGAAAAGCAAAACAGAAAAGTAAAGACACGTAAGCACCTTTACAGCTAGTTGTTCTTTACAAGTGGATTGCAATTGTTAAATGAGTTTAAAACGTTGTATTATATTTTAGCTTCGCAAATTATAAGGTATAATAATTTTATGATAAAATGTAAGAATATTAGCGTATAGTTATGAGATTATACTGATTTAAACTGTACAGCTCTATGCTGGTAGAGGCTTCTAAAGTGAGTTCTGGTAGATGGTACATAGCTTTTTAGTAATAATTAAAAATAAATTGTTACATCAGGAGAATGTGGCGAAAGCAAATCACTTTCATATACTTTTTATGTTTATAAATATTATATTTCAAGAATGAACAGATGAGTAAGCCAAAATTTTATATGAAAAATAACAAAGATTGACTAGAAAATATTTGGCCTCTGTTCCCCCATTGGTCATTACAGTCACATCTTACCAACCGCATAGGTCATGTCTTGAGCACTCAAATAATGGACCAAATGAATTTTGTGTATTCTATTATATTAAACTGCTAAAGTAAGTAACTATGATGCTGATGAGGGGTTAATAATAAAATTTGCAGAAGAGCAGATAACAAAGTTGCAGTAAAACAAATTTCTATATTTCACCCCTGTGTGTGTACACTGCCGTAGAGTTTGGTGTAACCCTGCAATGGCAGGGGAAGCTTCTATACAGGAAATTGATTATTAATTTATGTAAAAACTTTATAAAATAAAATGTACTCTCTCCAGCATGTTTTCGAGTCTTGTCAGCCCTGTCGAAGTGCACCCTCCTACTGAACTTCAAGAGCTGCATTGAGGCAAAATCCTGCTTTCTATTGACTCAGTGTGTTGAGAGCTATCTTCTATAAATCATTCACAGAAACTGCGTGGAACTGCAAGTGGAAGTGTTTTTTTCTTTCTGAGATGGATTTAAATGCTGCTACTAAGTGTTTCATCCTCATTAGATGATTCTAAACACTCCCATGGGTTTGAATAGAAATAATCCTCTTCTTTGGGTCGGTCTGGAATAACCAACCTCTTGGTTGGGTTGCCCATACGTTCAGCATGAGCATGCTTAACTGCATTAGAGAACTCATCCCATGTCAATGATCCAGCAGTATGTTGGTCTATCAAATCCACTAAAAGCTTTCTGTCCAACAAGATGGTTTTCTTGTAGCCAAGATATCTGCATAGAGAATGGTAGTACTTTAAAAATAATGACATAAAGCCAAAATCAAATCTGAAGCTAAACTTGTACTGAAAAGTCCAGCAAAACAATAAGAAAATACTATATGTAGCTAAAGTTGGGCATTACATATGGGTGATGACTACCAATCAAAAGTGGGTGAGGTACGTGGTAACACAACGCAAAAGGATATCACTTGAGCATTAGCACAGAGACAATTTCATCAAATGGAAACAGGTACCTGCGATGTCCTTCAACAACTTTGGCCATGTTTCCATCATACGTAGGAACAAAAATGTCACTCTCCAATGAAACAAGATAGTCCAATGCAGCCATTTGAGAAGAGTGATTCTGAAAGAACATAAGGTCGGAAGGTTCTAGTAGTGTCTCCTTCCTCACCTGCTCGACATAAAATAGTACGACATGTTAGTCAACAAATTCAGGCAACATAAACAGCTGAAAAACTAGTTTGAACTTTCTGATTACCAGATTGGGGTAAGCTGCTGCAAGACTAGCCATTCGCCTTCGTCCACCATATATCTCGCCAGCAGCAATGTAAACTTGTATGCTGGAATCAATGTCCAATGCCCTTAAAGTCAGAGCAGTTTCTTCGGGTGTCAAAGGACAGAGACCATCTCTCCTTTTCAAATCTGAATTTATGATTTTCTCCTTCCACCATGGATAAGCATATCTACAAAACGATTAAATTAGCCCAACACTGAGAGACTAGTAAAGAAGACAGCCACTCAATACAAGGAAATAAGTTTACCTCATTCTTGTCAACTCGTCAATCTCATCCTTGTTACATCCCTGACTACAGCCAGAGAAAGCTAACATATCCATTTCGTATCTCAGGTGGAGCACCATGAAAGGACCCTTTTGCCTGAGAAGTTGAATGACCTTTTTACCCAGCTCTTCTATTTGAGGGGTGAATTTCAAGGCATCAAAATTTACTCGACAACGCAGTTTTTGCAATTCCATCGGTTGACCATTATTAGCTAGCCGAGCATCAGTTCGGTTTAGGTGAACAACTTTGTACTTCTGAATCAAGGGAAGAATCTGTAATCAGAAAACGCGACCATCAGTACTCACAGAATAATGATTAGTTAACAACACACATCATCAAAGAAGTGTTGCCTAAATCTACGAACCTGGTTATGGTAGTAAGAAATATCAGACCAACTGATAGGAGGCATGGTGTAAAGCATTCCTAGCTCCACTCTCCTCTTCAGTCTTGGCGGTAGCTCTCTCAATATTCGGACTTCATCTCTCAAGGATGTTATAAAATGATCAACATCAAAAATATCTTGAAATTCACTGCAAGTCAAAAGTATTGTTAAGTGTACTGCATATCATCACTCTTATATCTTTTAACGAAGCAATCTGTAATTAGAAGACCAAAATCATAATAATCATGGAGACACACCTTGGATCAGCCCAAAACGAGGTTTTGTCCAGCTCAGGAACTATGAGAGTCACATTCAAATATCTTGCTATGGCAACCATATCACATATCTGCAACAATAAAGTAAAAACAGAGGAAGGAGAAACTAATCAGCTATCAAACTCACAATAGTTGCACCAATTGAAATACTTCAATACGTGCCACTAAACTGATATTTATCTTAAGAAAGCCACTCACCGCAGACCTCATTTGATTCAGCCCTCCATTGCATGAAACCATAAGGTAACCATTATTCTTGTAAACCCCTGGTTTCATAATAATTAAGACAACTGTCAGGACTCAGTAATTCACGAGAATAGACGTTGTAAAACAAAAATACGTAACACAACAAGGGAGAAAACAAATAAGCAAATTCTTAACATATTCCTTTTGCTGTTCCAATTAATGTTTACACAAGAAGCTAGAATAGCCTGAATAGGACGATGAGTCTTTTGGTGATTTCAACAAAGATTCCAAGCAATATACTCGCACAATTCAACCACATATATCTCAATTATAATTAGCATCAGGCCAATAAAAACTCAACCGCTATTTCACAATTTCACTAAAAACATAATATGGCGATCTCTTTGCTTACCACCAAACCTGACCAACTTCGTCAGACAATTAAGTAAACCGAGTAGACAAAGCCACACCTGTAAATTACAAAAAAATACTCACTCTTAGGTGGAAGAACTCTGGCAGGGACCTCCGGCGACGATTGTAGAGCAAATGCAGCAGCAGATTCTTGTGAGAAACAAGAAGGCCATCCCTTCAAAACTCTAGGACCCCAAGTCTCCCCTAAAGTCATCAATTGAACCACACAAGTCCACAACAAAATCGAAGTTGTTGCCCTTATCATCCATAACTTCATTCTAGACCGCGACATCATAGAACTTTTCAGTTTCTCCACACGACTATCACCTAAAGCAGCTGCTTTGAATCCCATTACGTTCAATCCCCACCTCCTTCTCTTCCTCTCTCTGCCTTCAAATTCACTCTTTTCTCCTTCTATTCTGCACATATCCCGCCCAAAATCTTATCTTACTTTCTTGTAAGTTTCCTTCAGTCTGGCAGCAATGAATTTGCCTCGTCGATAATGTAGTATCCAAAATCAGTCAAAAATTAAACCAAATAAGTTTAAGAATAATCTAACACTCACAATTTAAAGACAAAAAAAAAAGTGAGCGGATCAAACTGCTCAAATCTGAGCACCAAGTGTAAACAGGACGAAATTTGATCCTTCAGAAACGTAAGCAAAACTTGAACAGTTAGATCTTCCATTGAGTGTTGATTCCCAAAGCAGCACCATAAACCCTAAATCTCAACCACATTAGGGGAAAAAAATCAACCAAAAGTTCGATCTTTAAGTGTTAACGGAAAACGAACCCTAACTGATTATTCAGTTTTTTTTTCTTATGGATGAGAGATCAATCAAATATATTAATAAAAATGTGAAATGTATCGGAGATTTAGGAGAATTTTCCGGCGAGACGGTAACGTTTCGCCGGAATCTGGTGCCGCCGGCGACGAGAGAGGGAAAAGGAAAAAATGTGAATGTGGAGAGAGAGAAAGAGAAGAGAGAGAATGATAAGAACACGCACCGCGTGGTGGGTTTAGGGAGTGCTTGTGTGTGGTGTGGTTATAGCGGTTATCACATGCGGCAACTTCCACAGTTTCCCTCCTGTTATTTTTTTCCCTTTTACACTTTTTTTTTAAAAAAATACTATTATTTTTTTGTTTTTTTCAAATTTGTTATAGGAAGTATTGGCAATTGTTATTCACTTATTTGTATACTCTAATACTTACTCTCTTTTTCTGGTTTATTTTTTAAACAAAGTTGTGTGTTTGACTTTTTTTTCCTTTTTTGGATTTAAAATCACATTTTATCTTTGGTTGATTATGTCATGTCAACTCCTAATATGGAAAAAAAATGAAACAACCTTTAAAACATGTTATTTTAATGTTAATACCAAACTATTGTAGTATGTTTAGTGTTGTTTACTCTTATTAATGACTTGTTTAATTCAGTTTGCTGATATTAATTATGGAAATAAGTCAAATAAAACCTATATTCATATAGGAGCTAATGAATTTGTTCCTGAAAAATATTTTTTTCATTTTTTACTACATAACCTTTTTTTTTTCTCTTCACAAGAATCAAACATGTTTATTAGTACAAATTAATTGAGGAATTAAAATTTGAACATAGGCCCTTTAAGCTAAGGTTGGATTTTTTACTAGCAAAGTAAATCATTGGCTGTCAATCTATTATTTTATTTGAAAAATAATATTTGTGGGGACCTAACATTTATTTTATTCAATAAATAATTTTTTATAAAAGAGGGAGCAAGCTTATGAGTATGAAACCGGGTACACTAGATTCCTCCACATGATGAATAGTGGTCATTAATTGAAAACTACGATAAAAATGGAAAATAATTAACCAATAAATGAGAGCCAGCTAATTTGTTATCGGTTGGGCCCCACTAACATAAAGTTCAGTCAGACGTGTCAAAGATCGAGCCACATTAATCTTACACGTGGCGCCGTGAGATGACTGCACAACAACCTCTGTATCGCCGAACTTTATAAGCATATATAGAGACACCGACAATATCTCGCGATACATTAGGGGAAAAGAAAACACTTTATTTTAGGCTTTTCACCATCTTGTGTTACCCCTTTTATCCATATTCTTTTTGACTTTTTAAGGAGGAATTTCTTGTTGTTATGTATATTTTTTAGAATACTACCGTACTAACTAAGATATTTATACGGATAAAATGAGAAGATTAAAATTAAGATAGTTTAGAGATGTGAGGGTAATTGTAACAAGGGTTAGAAGAGCTACTGCGAAAATAATTAGACAAAACATAACATGATTTATTTAATTAATGTAATGACTTTAGATAAAAAAATATTCATTCAAAAATTGAGATTGAAAACGTTATGGAGTAATAGGTATTGAGTGTTGTCGCACTCTTTGGAAAAGAGAACAATAGTTGACCTCCTCTTCTCAATTTTTTGGCATAGTTTCTTATTCTTCGATATATGCATTGTTATTAGTTATAGGGCTATTCAAAATTGATCAAAACCATTAATCCAAATCAAAAAATAATATTGGTTTATCAGTATAGGTTATTGGTTTATAAGTTTCGATAACAATTTTTTTTTTGTTATCGAATTATTAATTCTTAACGGTTTGGGTTTTTTTTTAAAGTGTTAACCGTGAAATCGATAGTAAATTAAATAATATATTTATATCATTTTATATAAAATCCTTAATGTAGAGTTTAGTTTTCTACTTTTATTTGTGCTTGTCTCAAATAATTGATTATTCTACCATATAAAAGTGTTTATTTTTTAGCAAGATGTAACTTGTGAACTCATGTACATGATTTATTTGGTTTGTCACCTTATTTCTAAATGATTTTCAATGCATTTTTCAGTGTTATATATGTTTTGTATCTTAATGAGTTGTTATCTTATTTTTCTTACAATCATCAGCTGTATTTCTTTTAAGTTGAAAGACTATTTAAAATAATTTCTTAATTCAATAAAATTTATGTACAACATATTCTCATCAAAACTTACTTGTGAATTAAACTACGTTGTAATAATAAAAAGAATAGGAGTTCATGGCTTCAGCACAGGCCAACAGAATTGCAGCTAGCACTGACTGATTGACCAATTTAGCTAAACTTTATGGAAGCAGCTAAGAGCCAGAAGAGGATTTTTTTAGTGTAATCATTTAAGAGGCAAAGAAACATACGATCTGAGGGTTGAGAGACTTTAAGATATGCAATAAATATCAGACATAATTAAGTAATTAACTTGTACTAACTAAAGCAAAGGAGTATTCTAATTTTTGTTTCGCAAAGACAGTTTAAAATCTTGTTTTTATCTGCATTACTCCGTAGTCTATCCGTTTTCAATCTCATTTTATATGATATTTTTTTATTTTTAATATAATGTCTAAAAAAAAAGATTTTAAAATTTATGATCTAAAATAATTTCAGATATATATATATAATTGAAATCTTTTTCAATAAAATTAAAAAAATATGTTATTTCTAATTATAGTGATGCAACATAATTTTTGAGAAATAGAAAGTACATATATACTACTAGAGCATCGAAATATTAACTTAATAAAAATAGTACAAATCAACCAAACTTATATCTTACATCTTAATTATGATAAAGTGTATTTGTGATTTCTTAAAATAGTTGGAAAATATTAAATACAGAAAAAAGTTGTACTTCAAATTGTTATGTGTCTATGTCCTTTATTTGTTTAATCTTGACTTTTTATTTGTTTACTTTTATTTATTATTTTTAACAAATTAAAAAATAATATTTTATAATATATTATATTCTCAAATATTTTTAGTAAGAATGTTTTTGAAAAATATAAACCTCTTTAATGTATAAATTGATTTTAAAATTCTATCCATCTACATAAATAAAATGATAAATTGAATAAAATGATAAATTGACTATGTAAATTGTTATTTTCTCCGTTCCGTTTTATGTAGCATTATTTATTTTTTGGTTAGTTTCAAAAATATGATAAATATTTAAAGGTATAATTACTATTTTACCCTTGTTGGTCTCATTTAATTTTAGATATACTACTCTAATATATTTATATATTTAGAGAAATGTGAATTTATTGTTTTGAAGGGTATTTGGTAAATACTTCAAAGTCTCATTATCTTATTAAATTTCGTGTCTTATTAAATGTTATCACTTAAAATGAAACGAACGAATATAGGCGGGGTGGGAGGTAATTATCGGTAAAAATAGTATCGTAGGCGAGAAGTACGGTGGCGATAAATTAAAAAACGACAAGAAACGACAACTGGATCTACTTTTGATGCTACGGCCGTACCTTGAGAGTGTCGGTACCGCCGTTATAACGGCAAACTTAACGTAGAGCATTAGAGTAGGTGAGAAGACGGTCGATTGTGGGGGTCACGGGTTAAATGAACCAAAGCCTTTTTTGTTTGGGCTGACCCTATTGGAAGATGTGGGCCCATGACCCGATTCGTATCGGGTCTGTTTTTTTTTTTTACTATGTGGGGCAATGTGAATATGGGTCATGTCAGATTCTATGGTCCACTTCTGTATATGTCACACTCATCATTTTTACCAATCATTTCCTTAACATGCTTCACTTGGTATATTTTACTTTGAAGTAAAAGAATGTATTTACTTTCTTCTAGTTTATATATATGATTGTAATGGATTTATATAAAGTTTTTTAAAAAATACAAAAGAGGAATATTACTCAAACAGTTCAAAGAATGTTGATATTGGATATGCAATATTGATCTTGATAGGAATTTGTTGGGTGATTAAGTATGTATTACAAACGCTAAAAGTTGTATATGTTTTTCTTATTAACATAAATATTAGGTGATTTTTTTAGTCTGGATAGAGTTGTCTAATACATATTTTTGGTGGGAGAGGACACGTAACTTAAAATCAAAGGCGTATGTAGGAGGGATCACTGAGTTCACGTGAATTCATGCTTCCTTTTTAAAATCATATGTAGTATTTTTATAGTATTTTGTTCTTTTTAAAAAAAATATATTTATAAATGTTTGAACTCATAAGTATCATATAATGTCGTGTGATAATGATCGGGTGCTCCTGAATCCTCGTCCTCTAAGTGATGTAAGAACTTTGAATCTTTTATCTATCTTGTTTTAGTTTTCTTTCTACATTAGATATCGTCCTCTAAGTGATGTAAGAACTTTGAATCTTTTATCTGTCTTGTTTTAATTTTAAATATATATTTTATTAGTACATTTATCATCTGAATACATGTCAATGTAAAATTATTCAAAATGCAAAAGAAAATACCTTAACACCATAGTCAACTAAAAAAAGACTTCCAATAATTACAAGGACAGAAAAGTATGTAGTATTGTCGAATTAATTAGTGCAACAGTGACACTTAATAATGTTTAAATAACAAGAGAAATTTAAATAAATATTAACCTCAAATGGGAGGTGGCAATTTTTAATAGTATTGTCACCGAATGTATTAATTTTTTTAGTTCCGTCCTCTTGTTATTAGTTATTACATACTTTTAAATAATATTTAGGAATGTCATATTGAATATATAAATATAAAGTGAAGTCGTGAATAGTTGGAATAAAAATATTTTAAAAATTAAAAACTATTATTGCGAAAGATATTCTACACCTAAGACTTAAAAGAGGTCTACGATTAAAATCATTAAATGATAATCACTAATCAACTACTCTAATTCCTAGAAGATTACGATTGATTGACAGGATATTAGAATTCCATATTGTATTTATCTTGAGCAAAAATATTCTTTATTATGTATAACTAAAGTACATATATATTTTAATTTCTTCCACGATCTTATCTTTGATTTTACTTATTTATGTTCATTCATATATTTCTTAGAGAAATAATATCATCTTTTAAGGAGTCCGAAACTCAAACGGTAGAAAATATTAACAAAAATTCCAAAGGGTATATAAAATTTTATATAAACCAAAACGGTAAAATCGCTCCGCCGGCAGCGATTTACTTCAACTGAAAAAGTAAAATCGCTGCTTTTGCCAAAAAGTTTTTTTCTTCTTACAAATCGCTGCCAGGGCAGCGATTTATAAAAAAAAAATTTTTTTAAAAAAAAAACATAAATCGCTGCCTAGGCAGCGATTTACAAAAAAAAAAAATTTTTTTTTATGTAAATCGCTGCCTAGGCAGCGATTTACATTTTAAAAAAAAATAAATTTTTTTTATGTAAATCGCTGCCTAGGCAGCGATTTACATTTAAAAAAAAAAAATTTTTTTATGTAAATCGCTGCCTA
>NC_028639.1:69005276-69050861 GCF_001406875.1 Solanum pennellii
ATTTTTTTTTATAAATCGCTGCCCTGGCAGCGATTTGTAAGAAGAAAAAAACTTTTTGGCAAAATCGCTGCTGGGGCAGCGATTTTGCTTTTTCAGTTGAAGTAAATCGCTGCCGGCGGAGCGATTTTACCGTTTTGGTTTATATAAAATTTTATATACCCTTTTGGAATTTTTGTTAATATTTTCTACCGTTTGAGTTTCGGACTCATCTTTTAAGTATATATAATAAATTTAATATTTTGTGAAATGACTATAATTACTAATAAAAATGTAACAAATAGACATGAATATTTATTTATGATAATATCGTAGACAAAAAAAATAAACAGCGATAATATATATTTAACAACTATATATAGTATGTGTGGAAAAATGATTTGATGCATCAATCACGCGAATAGCTGTCTGTCTTTGTCAATGATGTTTACTTTGATTCGATTCGTTGGCTTCTTCAATTCTTTTGGTTTAATTAATTAATTACATTTATAGGTTGAATTACATTAGTACAATATTTAATTTAGCTCAATATATTTGGTAAATTTCATTTTCCCTTTTCCCTTTCTGCCTATAATCAAACTGAGTACACGATAATTGGCACCTTTTGATTAGCCTAAAAAGGTAAAAATTAGGCCCCATTCATTTGGCCGCACTTGTATAAGTAAAAATTAATTTTAAACTACCACTTAAGTTACTAATTTCATAGAATGGGGAAGATAAATTACACTAGTACTATTTTGTTATAGTTAATTAACAGAGTTAATTAATATTTCATCCTTTTTTTAGTCCTTTCGTTCGTTTTTTTATGTTTTTTAGTACTGTATACTATCACTATTTATACATATTTAAAGGATCGAGGTATTTGAACATATAACTCAACATGTAGTAAAAAAAAATCTACTTATTCTTTGATGAAGAGGGCAAAATACATGTGTTATGCCTTCGAGTCAATCTACTACTATTAATTAGTTATAATTAAATAATATATTTACGTGAAAAATATATATCATATATTTATTATTACACGTACGTATAATATAGATCACATATATAAACATCTTTTGTTAAGGAGTTTTCCTTTAGTCACGAGTTGGAGATCGCACATGCTAAACCACTGCAATAAGTTTAAATTTAAGGATTGAGTAATTTTGTAAATTTTAATTTTTAGTAAAAATTAATCAACAGTACAAATGATGTATGTCGGACTTACCAAATAAAACTCGACTATTTTGGTAATATATATATTCTAATAATAATTGTACAACTCTATAGTATATTTTCCCTTTTCACCATGTGAGAGCTGACATATTATAAATTAATATGTATCACTTTTTCTTACTTACATTTTCATCTATAAATATGTCAATTATCATCATTAAATAATTAAAGTCTTTGAGGGTGCAGTACGATTTTCTGCCTTATATAAAATATTTTGGAAGGTTTTACTGTATATATCGGCCATTATTCAATATATATATACGATCTATTGTCGTTATACCAAAAAAAAAAATAATACAACTGGTCGTACAGATACATTGTCATACAATATATCAATTTAATTAGACAATGATCGTCTTTATTATACATTATTAATCAACTGTGAACCAAGCTTAATTAAAGCCAACTTTATAGAAATGTTATTAGGCAATGGTGGTTAGGGTTGAGCGTAATAATTTCAATTCAGATTATCTATTTATTTGTATTTCGAATCTAAAAATAATATATACTCATAACATCAAAAAATGAGTTTTAGCGGCAATTAATTAGCAGTTGCCGTTAAATATTATTTTTAGCGACAATTAAAACTCTTCTTTAGCGACATTGAATCTAATAACACTTAACTAATGCCGATAAAAAAAATTAACCCTCTTTATTAATATGACTATGTATTACCGCTAAAATTATTTTTATTATAGTGACGATACCTACTATTCTCTAAGCAAAAAAAAGTTCCAATCTAAAATACATAAATTTTAAAATTTTAAATTCTATCTCGAACTTTAGAAATTGGAGTAAACTATACTTGTCTAACATCTTATTCTTTTCGCCAAACTCATTAGGTCATTCATAACTACAAAGAAAGTGAAAGATAAAAAGTCATTTTATGATTTGTCAAGATAAAAAGTATAATATCTAGATTAATGATGTAATAATTAGATATTTTTTTTTAACTTCAAGTTCACTTCGTAAAAGAATACAAGGATAAAATAACGTACAATAAATTTTTGTAAATAAAATATTTTATGGTACACCAAACTGCCGTTTAATTTATTGATATCCTTTTTTTTGTCAATGACATGAAGTTACTGCTTCATCCATAAACTCATTCCATTCTAGAAAGGGAAATATAAATTGAAAGTAAATTCAAGCACGTGAAGATTCAGTAACTTAGTTCTAATTCTTACCGTTAAAAAAGAATGTACAAATTTCTAGCATAATATACACTATATTTATTGTTACAACTATCTGACAACTTTATTGACACTTTTAAGTTACTTTCATCTACCTTAGCCATGATAGTCATTTATCGTTATATTTAAATAAAAAAAAATTATATTTTTTTAAACAGATTAAAAAATAAATAAGACAAACAAATTGAAATAGATAAATTAATTATTTAATTTCTATTTTCAACTACATATTTAAATAGAAATATAAATTTACATAAATTGAGATTAAAGGATAAATATTTAAGTTATTTAATTTTTACATATATTTTATTTTTTCGTATAAAAATGTTGGGTTCATATGAATCAGGATTTTTTTTATTTTTATAAGTTGATCAACATACGTGCAACAACTTCTTAAAGAAAAAATATTAAATAAATACTTAAACGGAATGCGTAAATTATGAAAAAATGCCAAAATCAGAAACAAATATACATTTAATCATTATGGATGCACGTCTGTAATCATATATAAATGATCGACCTTATTATATTATAAGGTTGGACAATGGAAGGAAGAAACAATATCAATCATAAAGAAATTTAAATTATTAGAATACGAAGATAGAAAATATGTTAAGTAGTGGCTTGGGAGAAAACACATAATATAATATATAATAATGCCACAAAATAGTGACAAATTTCGAATTTGACAACTCAATCTTCTAATAATACCAAAAACATAGTAGTAAAAGATATTACATGGTTGAGACAAACTAAAATCTTGAACGTTAGGATCTTTGAACAACTTGCATATGAAATGACAGATGTACTTCTTTGTTTCTAAATTACTATTCTAAACGCAATATTTTCGTTGTTTTTATTTATTTATTCTATTTTTCTTTTTAATCTATGTTAAGAGAATATTTTTTCATTTTTTTAAACTACGAAATTAAAAGATTGTATGACACATTCTACATATCTTTAATTTAAAATCATAATTTATACATTTTTTTTTGTTTTAAGTCAATATTTGACGAGTAAATTATAAACGGATTGAATAATTTTAAAAAACAAAATAAAGAAGCCTATGGTTCAAATAGAGGCCAAATATATTAAGAGAACCGATTACGATGTGTGTAAATATGCCGACGGAAGAGATATTATTATAATGAAGAGATTACAATAAAAGACTTTTCTATTTCTCTAAATTATTATTTTTCAATAATTAAATGTTTACAATTATTAGAACATTTTTTCTTTGCACTTATTACTCTTTATTTTGAAAAAAAAAAAAACCTCAAATGTGTTTTTTTCTTCAAAATTGTCCAGATCAGACAACACCTTATTAATGAAAAGTTATGTCATATAATTGGCAACAAAGGAAATGAATTACTATTTGAATAGAAAAAAAATATATATACTCCACGTAAAGATTTCTTTTTCATTATATCCTTCTTGCAAGAAAGATATAAAAATTGCAATTAATTCGATCCATTACGAGATTGGCTCATAGGAACTATAGTTTTTTTTATATATATATTTTGATAAATAAGGTAAGAAGTATAACATAAAAGTTGTTGACGTGTTAAAAGATATTACACTTAAGATCTAACTAGCTAGGTAGGTCCAAATTTATTTATAATGAAGGTGTTGCAGTCAAATAATATCTTTTACTAATCCTTTTTTTGATATATCAATTGAATGGAAATTGATGATTGAGAAAATGCAGCAATTTTTCCTTAATTGGAAGATATATATAAAGAAATAAAAAGAGTATGTATAGGTTATGGACAAAATCCACCAACTACGAACATTAATTAACTGGAACCAAAATAATTAGCACCCATTAATCCGTTTAATCATTGTAATTATGACACATGTATAGAAGTTTGGAATTTCATATATGTCGAACCAGTATATGCTGTAAAGAAGTCTGCTTCGTATATAATAATAATAAGTATATTATTTAAAGACAAAACAGAATCAATAATATCTCAAATAATTAATTATAAGGAAGAAAAATTGCTTCCTAGCACATCATATAATTCCATAACAAGACAACTCAGCTAATAATACCAAACAAACAACAATATATGTCTCATAGTTGAGACAAAAACAGTTCTGACTAGTCTGCGCAATAAATTTTGCTTCATATAATAGTGAAACATATATCAAATAATATCCTATAAATAATATGTAATGAAAAAAAAAAAAAACTCTTCTTGCTTCAAAATTCTACATTAACACATATCATTATGTTGATCAAATAAAAACCAAGGTTCGAAGAAAATTAGGTCCGCCGCCCTACATATCCATGCATGAACATGTATAATTATTCTGCTTAAGATGCTACTGAAAAAATTGCAATTATTCTTTAAAAGATCTTGTTTTGTTTGACTTTTCTTAATATAATATAATATATATATTATCTATTATTCTATTTTTAGAATGAAGAATAACATATATAATATTTTTTTCATTGAGAATCCTTTACACATAAAAAGTTCAAAACAAGTACTTAAGTGCATACTTTTGGTAGATAGAAGTTATTTGGTAAGAATTAATACTTCTGTGTTCAATAGAACTATGCAATGAAAATACATTTATATATTTTTCTTTTGCATAAACATTTCTGGAAAAAGTGTGTAACATGATTAATTGTTAGCATGAAAATTTAGACTTTCTGTTGACATGGTAAAAGATATTCCCAGACAAAGAATCGGCTATCATACTAATTTTGAACTTTGTATTCCTAAGAAAGGCAATAATACACTCTAGTATATAGTACTGAAACTAAATTTATGTTTGAGAAAGGAACAAACGTTGCATGACAAACCTAAGTACTTCCCATGTAACTTTTGGCAATTTTCAACAAATACCTTCCAGTGGTCCACTGGATATCAATAAAATTAAATGCAGCACTTCACTCACCGTTACCCACATACACCGCTCAAATAATATGTACTCCTTTCATATGTGTCCGTTAATCTGTTTTTTGTAGTCTTTATCAGAAAGGTCATAGTAATAATATGATGTCAATAAATTTCACTCTTCCAATGTTTACTCATCCTCTCTATTTTTGTTTACATTTCACATCCAAAACTAACTTTGAATAATTTGGCCCTTTACAGGCAGCAAGACCGTCGAAGAAGCAGCTGCTGGACAACAAAACTACATTCAGAGTACATACCAGCAACTTGAGAAAGTAGGCAGCATTGAAACTCAACATGCAGCCGGAACTTTAAAACTATATTTAGAGCAGGTGATGTAGAACTAAAAAGTAACCAACAACTCAATAAAAAGTGAATAATAAGGTCACTAAAAGAATTCTAACTTTACACCTCCAAAACGAAAGCATTACGTACCAACGGACTTCCTCAGTCACCTACCTTATCTTCTGCAGCTCCAGCAAAGGAATAAAAGTTGAAAAAGAAAGAAAAAGATTCAAGGAATGGACAAGATGCATGCAGAGGAAGGTTGCAAGTAAGCGAGTATATGCCTATTTCATATGAGCTGGATTATATCATGCATGGATGTGTGAACTTCCTGCCGATTTCAATCTCAACTTCTCGAAGCAGCAAGTAACCGATGTTTCACCTTTTTCCTGTAGGCTTTCACAAAAAGTCATCAGAATCTAAGAATCCGAATGAGCTACTAGAAAGAACTCCAAGTACCATAACACCTTGTCTCGAGCTGAAGTTTTCAGATCATACTTGGTCAAATACTCTTGAAAGTTCTCCAAGTGAGATCTCTATATTATTTTAACCTAATAACATGGGCATTTAACATATAATTCCATTTGATATGATATAAACATGCTAAAAGCACAATCCATTTACAGAGCTGGAGAAAATTCAAATGTTGCAAGACGATAATGAAAACCCTCATGTTTCCAATACTAGAGTACTGGAGCATGTCACCCAACTGCCCCCCTCCCAAGAACGAAAAGTTTGTGAAACGAGATGAAGGAAACATCCAACTTGTACATTGTTTGTGGGATGTTCAAATATATTACATATAGTAAGCATCCTCTCACAAAAAAAATATACATCATTACATGGTTGACATAACTATACCAGAACACAAATTTCTAACTTAGTTATGATCTCAGCATGTCATGAGAGTGGAGGAATACAAAAATTTAACTCGTAAAATACAAAGTTATATCGAATAACAAAACCATGCTCACCTATCTATAGCTTGTCAAAATCATCGTCAAAAGCATTCGCCCCATCATCTGAACAAAAAAAGAGATAGAGTCAGTGCATAACCGCTTGACTATTCTCCTTGAATTTGAGAATACTACAAATGAAATTCAATAACAGCAACACAAAGGCTATGTCTAGAAATGATCCTGTATGCTTTGGGAAGGAAAAGAGAAGGCAGAAAATAAAACCAAAAAGAAACAAGATATACAGAAATCTGATGAGTTAACCAATTAGACAACTGATAACTTGGAAGAAGGATAGGCTTGCAATATGAGGACAAATTACGCGTTGACTGTTTCATTATTCTTCAAGACCAAAAACCGAGACTTCTTGTTGGTGGTAATCAGATCATAAATCTTTAGCTTCTGAGAAATAAATAAAGGCTTCTCAGGTGATCACTTGTAATATGCAGACCTGTTGGCTACTTTCTAGCAGTTAGATCAATGCTGCTTGGAGAACAAAAGCCAAATGAATGAAAGAGAATATACATTGACAATTTGTGGATGCAAGAAAGCACCATCTCTTATATTGTGACCGGTCTTCTTTTTATGATAAATGATGTTTTCATTTGGTCATCTTATTTGAGTTTCACATCTCTTATGTGTACATACATCTTTGCCTATAGTACAATTTGTCCTCAAATGCTACACAAATACCATAAAGTAGATGACAGCAAGGATAGATGATAATCTGGATTTAAGCACGTAACATAGTTGTCCTCTAGCTTTGTACTATTTGACTACTGATTATGGTGATCTTGACAGGATTGGGCAAATGGACAGCCTGCCGATTAAAATAACTGAAATAGACTAACAATATTATGAACGACCGAAACTGTAAATACATTTTTTGGTTAGGTCTACAGTACAGTAAAGGAAGAGTATGAAAGAAAGAAAGATGGCAGGTTCTGAATACTTGTGTGTTATTATTCTTTTCTCTTTGCTTTCTTTGGTGGGAGAGGGCAGAGAGCAAAGAAGGATGATGAACAGTACCTTTCCTAATTTCCACAAATAAATTAAATACTATCACTCCTTATACCAGGTGGCAAAAACGTGAGATGGTAAACAGAGTACCTGGCCCTTCATCACTTTCCTCTCCGAGAAGAAAAACATCCAAATCCTGGTCAGCAGTTGATGAGGCTGCCTTCTTGTTTGCCTGGGTTGTTGCCCCGATCACTGGTTCAGAAGTTTTTCCTTCTGATGAAATATCCTTTGCCTCCTCGATATTTGCCTTTTCAGCAGATATTATTTTCTTTTCGTCCATGTATTTCTTTTCATACCTGCACCAAATGTAGTTGATTAAATAATGAAGCTAACAAGTAACAACCAGAGCGAAATCAAAGAAATGCATGTTCAACTATTTGTGACTAGGCTGGCCTACTTTTTAGTCCGTTCCAAAAAAAATGTAGCAATTTCTTTAATTTCAACTTTCCACATGGCATGTTTAAGACCACAAGACTACTCGGTTTTTGGTATATTTGACATATCTTTAATTTAAGACCACAAGATTCAAAAGTCTTCTTTGTTTTCTTAAACTCTGTGCCAAGTCAAAATAGGTCAAACAAATTTTTACATAGGGAGTACATGACTTCCAATGGTGTAAAGAAGTTGGGCTCTTTACTGAAAATGCTTCTTCAGATTTGCAAGGAAATAGGAAGCTTCCATTAAAATTATCATTCACAGAGTTATATTCACTGTGCGTCCTCAATAATACTACTATCTTCTTATAAATTTTCCTACTTCATCACTGAACTAACAGGAAAAATGTGCACATGCAGATATATGATCAAATTTTATGAAACTAAGAGGAAATAGTGTTAGCTCAGCACACACAATTTGACAGTTCCATAGGAATGAGAATGACCAGAAAGCTGTAATCTGTAAATGACCAGCCCAGTTCATATATCCGTTTCGATGATTGAAGGTCTAACATTAGCTATATTCTCTTAAATACTTGACGAAAACTCATCTTATAATCCTGACCAAATTTACAGCAGCTTTTTTATACAAAGTCTTTACCCAAAATTACAGAACAACGCACCAAATAGATATTTAATTATCGGTTCATGTTTATTGCAATATATTCCAGCAATACAAAATAAGCAACACATTCAAGGAAGAAGAGATTATTTTTCCAGAAAGGTACTTACGGTGCTAAATGACTGTTAACTAGAATGAAGTAGATTCTCCAAAACTTTCTCTCTCTCATTATGCGTGGGCATATCTCATACCTCAACTTTGAGATTTCCTGCACATAAAGAAATAAAGGGAAACGAAAATGTAAATGCTGTTAGTTGACTTAGATCTACTAACTGCCAAATTCATCTTTATCAGAACAGCATAATTCTCAACAGCTTGATCCCTGTCAACTATCCCTCAAATCAAAAAGGTTATAATGGGAAAAACAGAAAGAGAGCTAGAACTATTTGAACAAGTATATTAACTCTTCCACCGAGCAGGTCCAGTGAAACATAGTAACCTTCATCACAATTTTTGAAATGTAACTTTTATCTTTGAAAGGGCGCAGCCCTCAACACAACTATGATCTACATTGATGTAACAAGTCAGATTTAGCACTAGGAACAGCAGAAATATGACCAACACTAGTTATTGAAATTCAATAGACCATAAGAGAAGTGACAATCAAGATGCCTTATTATTTAACCTCGATTAAGCACCATTAAGTAATACAAGAAACTAGAGATCTTTTCTATACCAACTTTGACCAGGTAATGACAATGAGAGTCATACCTTGACAGATGAAAGAACAAGTTTCGCATGTTTTTCCTGAAACTCTGTAAGATCCTGCCGAATGTTTGAGACTGTAGGAATATCAGACATCTCTGACTCATCTGCACACCAATAGACGTTACAGTTAAGCCAGTATCTTCTCATATGGATGACTCAAGAGATCGAAAGAAGGTGCACATAATTTAACAAGGAAACGAAAATTGGTAAACAATTATCCACACTCGGTGTTTGTTCCAACCAATGAAGCATGACACATGTTTTCACACATGCTTTTATTACTAAAGCATCGTAAATTCATACGAATTCTCACCTTAACTTATGACTTAACCTTGGTAAATCAGTGTGTATAGAGTAAACACAGTGTGGCAAGTTTTTTAGCAAGAAAATTCAGTAACTAATTACATCTTCATTTTGTTCTGATTGCTTACCGAATAGCCGCTTATGAAAAGCTTCTTGAGCTTCAAAAAATGTGTCCAAAATTAAAGTACTCCCCCCACCCCTTCCACCGTGATCATACGAAAATAGTTGGTGATTGAGAGATCGCTGACGGCTAGATCTGATTTCTTCCAATTTGCAGTTTAAGCACAATAAAATGAATAAACATCCAAATAAACAATAACAATCTGCAAACACGAAAACTCACTACAGGAATTTGCAGATTAAGCACAACAAAATGAATAAACATACAAATTAAACGATAACAATCTGCTATAGGACAATGTACTACATTTTTATCCTTTTTTCAGAGATGCTGGTAGCAATGCATGCATTAGAATGAGCACGCGACAGACAGAGAGAGAAAGAGAGAAAGCGAGCAGAACAAGTACCTTGAAGTTGAACATTCTGGAATGTATCCCTACTAATGCCCTTAACGAACTCTCTCAAGTCGTCAGTGACTCCAAATTTTTCAAGATCAGCCGGCGTAGTAATAGCCGAAGCAGTTTGAGGGGAAGTTGAGGAATCGACAAGGCTAGAGAGTGCAGCGGCAGCGGGAATTTGAAACTTGATCTGATCGGCGCGTTTAGAAGCTTCGGCAACGATCTCCTTAGAACGCTTAGAAGCTTCGGCCGCAATCTCCTTTGAACGCTTGGAAGCCTCTGAAACGACATCGGATAACTTAGCGGAGGCAAAACTGAGCTCCTGTGTACGCTTAGCAGCTTCTACGGTAAACTCCTGTGATCGCTTAGCAGCTTCCTCCGCGAAGCTCCGTGCCTTTAGCCACAAATCCATTAAAATCACTTCGAATCTTTAAAGAGCTATTTGGAAGTATGAGAAAAATAGTGAATGAATAAAATGGAATTTACATTTTGCTATATCTATTAGATTCAGGGTACCCAAATAATAAGGAATGATAGCCAGAAGTGAAGTCTACGCTATTGCGGTGGAAGCGTGTAACAAGGTGCAGCTATGAAAGAGAGTTGACTTTGAAATAAATTTATGAAATTTTCATAAAATTATAATTTGGATACCCTTATTTAAGACTGGACAACAGATTGAAACGGGACCATCGGAACGGACGAGATGAGTTGATCGGTTCGTTGATGGATATTGAGATCAACCAGAACGGAATTATCGGGACGGATACTCAATTCTGTCCCGTCCCACTATATAACGGAATGAAACCGAAATGGAACGGGATGGATAAATGGGATGATACATCTAGTTATTCCAAAAAATGATTCTTTTTAATTACAAAAATATGATTTTTATTTTTATTTTTCTAAGTTCAAATTAATAGTTTTTAAATTTATAATGTAATTTTTTACTTAAGTTTATCTTAAAGATATTTCTTTAAAAACATTTAGTTATTAAGTTTGCAAGTTAAGTCTAATTAAGTCTAATTAAATTTTCAAGATTTAAATTTTTTGAAGTTTATAAGTTATTACTTATTATTTATTAATATGTTATAATTTATAAGTTATATTTATAAATTGTAATTTAAATAAATTAAAATTTATAATTTTAAAAAATTAAATAAAAATAAGAATAAAATAATTACACCAATTAAAAAATATCAATTTAATTTATTTAAATTTGTATTACTAATAGGGTTAATTGTGTAACTTGGGTAGTATTTATTATTCAATAAAAAATATAAATTATATTTTATAAATATATAATATAAATTAATTAATAAATTTTAATTAATCGAAACTGAAACCAAATCGGACAAAATAAATCGGGATAAATCGGAACCGTTACACCAACACCAAACCTCGCATCCGTTCCGGTTCAAGATGTTCCGTTCCATGGTAACCGAATTAGGACGAATCGAAACGATACCGGATCAATACAGGTACATCCCGTTTTATTGCCCAGCCTTACCCTCATTGTGGAAAAGAAGTGGTCGATTGCATAGCTTTCTCCTAAATTTGACCTTTTTTCATTCTTTTTAATAGATTTAACAATTTTATCAAGTATTGAAAAAGTCCTATTAATCTGATAGATATAAAAGATATTGATTACCTTCACCTGATAGTGTTAATTGTCATACTGCTTAGTTGAATTTTCTTAGTTGTTATAAATAAATAACAATAAAACAAAAATAGAAAAGCTAGAAGGACACTGCCTTAGTAGTTAAGTCGTTCAAACTTTCTCAGCCTCATTTTTCTTACTCTTACGCTTTCATTAGCTCACTTATTAAATAGTGATATGACTTATGAAAAATCCTATAAATGTCACTGGTTAAAACTACCTATGAGTTTATTCTATCAAGAGAAGAACAATTCCGACAAACTTCAGTGTAGTGATTTATCTAACATGGAGGTTTATCTGCACAATAACTACGATTACGCAATCAAAAAGTTTGAAACCTTGTTACTTTGAGTTGTAAACATCTTTTCTGAATGAAATAACAATTGATTGCTAAATGTCCAAAACAATATTTCAACATGTATAATGTATGGTCTATACACCAAGAAGAGTGAATATGATGGACAAGTAGAAGAAACGGCTATACAACTTCAGAAACTAAATAAATCAAAAATTGCAGCAACCAAAGCACGTTCTCCAGTGACAACTTCGCCTTTTAAACTCTCTCTTATCGTCTGCCACCATCTTGACAGGGCTGCCGGGCCACTCTGAGGTTAGTCTGTATGATAAAGAGTTAAACCGCGGTAAACATATGAGATTGAGGTCAAGTGTGAAAAATAGTTTAGCAGAAAAACTTACATAGGAAAGGCAAAAGATTTTGTGCTGTTGGTGCTACTCGAGCGTATAGAGATGTTATCATGACATTGCTTTGTTGCTAAGACAACAAGATTCATGTCTTCACCATCTGTAAGCTTTTCAGTGTTCTGATCTGCAAACAATGATGCTAAACTTCTTGGCTCTCCATCTCCAGTACTGGTGCTGTTTTCAACCTTTGTATTTGCTGATCCTTCTCTAGAAATTGAATCTGCTATACTACTTTTGTTACAACATGCTTCCTTGGAGACAAACTTAGACGTCATCGAGACTAGTTTCAGCTCTTGATCCTATAAAAAGAGGTAACAGCATATGAAACAGAACAAGTCAGGATTCAGGAACTGTGAAGTATAGAGAGAATAGAATACCTGATTTTCTTTTTGATCAACCAATTCTCTGTCCAAACTCCGCTGTTTTGGAACATCGTGGCTATAGGAAATGGCATCAGCAATCTCAGTATCCGATTTACCTTCCATCAACAGATTTTTTGAGTCGTCAAACTGCTTAACAATACCCTCGTACGATTCAGAAACTCTGTTCCCTAATTCTGCACTTTTGTCAAGCTCATACTTGAGCATGTAATAAATATTATGGTGGTTCAACTCACAATTTTCCAAAGAACATTGTTCTCCTTCCATATATATGTCCTTAAAAACTTGATGGTTTCTGTCTTGAAGAAAAACAACTAATTCGGGTAGTTTGCACTCCATATAATTCAGATTTTACATTGCATCTCTCTTTCTCTGCAGTGAATAAAAGAACTGTGATGTTCTAGCATAACAGCATTTAATTACATGAAAGAACTACAGCACCATACATAAAGAAAAGCTTGAATCATATTGAATAAGTTGAGGAAAGATTGAGCTCATCACAAGGCACCAAAATTACAGAAAAGAGCTCATTATAACGCGAAAGTCACCAACTCTTTTGTGATATTTCAAGATAACTTTAGGCATAAAAGGTTCAAATTTTATTGCTTCATATGACATCTTCTTTTCCTGAATGGACATGACAATGACAAGCAACATTTACTGAGAGAAGAAAAAATCAGGGCCACAGAACATCAGCATATGTCTACCGGAAGATCAGAGTCTTACACTCGTCCGAGAATCCATCTTATATACGAAAAACTAAAAGGAAAACAAGCTAAAATCTGACTTCAGAGTCATGGAACATCAGCTTATGTCTACATGATGATAGATGAATGTTTGATTTGAGTATTAGCTTCGAGAATATTGCAAATATATCAAGTAAATAAGAAAAAGTGTGGTTAATATACAATTTAAGTCATATGAAGTTCAGTTAAGAGATTAGCAGCCAACAAGAAGCAAGGAGTTGATTGAAAGGAGAACACTAATGAGTCAAAATCAGCTAAGAAAAATATCATTTCTTCGTCTTGATTTTGTTTGAAATGGTGAATACTAGCTAACAAACAAATTTCATGTTATTGCGTAGATCATAGGTGACATACCATGAGGGCTTATGCTATATCTACATCACCAGAAAGTGACATACATCTTCATGGAAAAAAATAATCTACACATAAATAAATGACACTAAATCCAAACATTTGCTACCACCAAGAAGTCAAGAATGGAAGTAATAAAGATTACAGAAAAAAGAAAAGCATGGAGAAGTAGAAAACTATGACACCAATCAACAAACCAAACCAGTGAAAGGGGAGAACCAACTACTAAGGCAGAGTAGATGACCTTAATTAATCCTTATATTACAAGGTCTCAACTGTTTCTTATTTTATGCCATTTTATTAAAGGCACATTATTAGATTGAAAACTTCACAATGATCAAAATACTCATGTAGCAGTTGCAGCAGATATATAAGTGGTCTCCCTACCAGCTTACGTGCACCTCAACTAATTACACAGGATACCTATCACCAACAGACTACGACAAATGGAAAGAAGTTAAATCACCTAATGTTTTTTTGTCCGTTAGGATTTGAATTTGAGACCTCGTAGCTCTCGATCAACTACCACTAGTGCCACGCCCTTGGTGTGTTGCATATATATGCTTCTGGAGTTACCCAGAAATGATGGTTCAACAATCGTTGATTATTCACAACTACATCTCCTAATACAATAAATATTCATGACAACAACAAATAAATTACTTAAACAAGGAAAATGAAGATTTGAATAAACGAAGAAAAATACCTTTTTTAATCAACAACTGATAGTAACCTGCAAACAAGCCATATACATATACAGAAATTCGAAAATTGGTGGAGAAGATAGCACAAAAAAAAAATCACTTTGTTATTATCAATTTCATATATTAGGAAAAAAGAAGGTGGATTTATAGGGAAATCCATACTCTCTTATTTGGTAGTACAATTAATGCAATTTATTATTAAAATCAAATTAATGGTTACGTTTAAGTTTTCTTAATTTTTGTGTCAATAAAAAATTAATCCTTCACTTACACTTTTTGGACAATTCTTTGCGTGGGGAATGCTTAAATTAATTAGCCGACGATAGCAGTTTTTGTTAGTTAGAAGCAGTGCAACCTTTTTAATCATAGAATTGACATTTCATACTAATTGACTCTCTAAAATATGATAATTATAGTTTGTAGGGGTCCTTAATTTGGTTTGGCGTACTAGGGACAAGATAATTAGGTCATTTTATTTGTAAAATAATTATTTATAATTTTATCTAAAGTATCTTGATTTTGATATTTGAATTGAACGAATATATATAAAAGGACAAAGGATTAACACATATAGACCTCCTCAATAATTTCACGTTTTGTCCGATTTTCTAAGAGAAAGTATTTCACCCTTGGAAGGAATAATGATGATTACTGAACTTGTACATTAAATATTTGAGATGTCTCAAAATGATATATAGTAGGAAGAATTAAGTGCGTGATTGTTTTAGATTTAAGCTAATAATAAAAAATATTTTGCATCAGTGATATATTATAATTATATTTAATTAGTATTTTTATTTTTCTGAGGTCTGACTCGAAATTATTATAAATATAGTACATCTACACAAGTTTAATTCATTTTCACCGGCAAGAGTTTATGGTTTAATAAGAGATTTTGAGTTTTAATTTCTCTGAGTATGAAGTCATCTTTGTTAGAGAGTGTTTTACTTTCAATGTTAAACTTCTCGATACGACTCAAGAATTACTCGGACTTTGATGTAAAAAATCACTTTCATTTCTTATAACCAAAAATTGCATCGTATCTCAAGCAACTTTTTATCCCAATCATAGACTTCCAAGTATATTTATTAAAGCTAAAGTTGGGAACTTCTAGTAATGTAGCAGCTAAGATAGGTACAAGTAGAACTTACTGCATTAATAAGCCGTCGAGAATAAATCACTGAAATATTACTCGAAAAGTTATTCTTAAGTACCTATAGAATTATTAATAATATTCGTAAAAATGATTGAGTAAGTAATTTTCAAAATAAAATATTTCATTTTTGCAAATGAATTTGTAATTTTTTGAAATGATTTACTTATTGATTTTCGAATAAGGATTGTAATTTTTTCAATTCTTTAGTAACAACATGTCAACAAGTTTTGCAATATCTATTTACAAAAATATGCTAATTCTTCATATTTTTTTTCTAAAGGCGCAGGCCGGCAAATGGATAGAAAGATTAAAGCGTAATTAGCTAGAAATTGATGGGTATTTTAGTAAATTAATCTTTTCTTTTTGGTTGTAACGTCCCTTAAAGCATATTGAAATGAAATTATTTTCGAAAAGCCAAAAAAAAAAATAGTGAATATTTCCTTTTATAAAGTCTAAGAAGAACCAAAAGCATTTCAAATTTCAATATTCTCAGAAATCGACAAATCCGACAATGTATGAGCCTCAGCAGTTGCTAGATTTGCAGGACAACAATGGCGGTTTCGGTGCCGGAGCTGACTCCAGGTCTTGGCTTTCCGGCGAGGACCGCTCTCCTACACTCCGGCGAACTGATTCTTCTCTCTCTAATCCGGCTGCCGGAACTGTTGACCGTACCCTCTTTAATGACCTCGTCCAGATCGTCCCTCTTGTTCAATCTCTCATTGTAATCCTTTTTTTCCTTTCTGTGTCTGCTTTTTCAGTTCGATTATCTGGTGTATTATGTTGAATTTCTAAAATTACATAATGAGTAAAGTTTTGCTTGACCCGAGTTATTTTTTTTTTAATCTTGAACTGGGTGTGAATTTCAAATTTCATTCATGTGATTTTACAGGATCGAAAGGCGAATTCGTCATTTACTAGAAGGGGATCAATGACCTACACTAAAACGCCTTCAAGGGAGTCTCTTTACAAGAAGGTAATTCCCTCTCCCACTTTCCCCTAGTGGGCATATTTTTAGTCTAAAATCTAGAAATGATGATTTAATTTCAACTTGCTTGCAGTTTTTCGTGGGTAAATTTCGTTTTTCTAATGGTTTGTATATATATATATAGAGAGAGATAGAAGCAACAATTAATAAACCCCAGTTCCCTGGAAACTTTTCCTATAACATTATGTTTATTTAATGCTTTACCTTCCTGGCACTATTTTTCATAGGATATAGAAATTGCAGCCTTTTATAGCATTGGGAGGTTCAAGTAAGTCCCGGTGGACTGAATTTTGACTTACCTTGGACTGAAATTGCAAAGAGATGTTAACTTAAAAGTTTCTGAAGTATTTTTCCTTTAATGACATCTTTTCAGTAGCTTTCTAAGTTAAAAGTAGGATGCAGTTTGCTTTAGATCAAATGATGTCTAAACCAGACCCAGTTTTCACTTGAGTCTCATTGAACTAGTGATTGAATGGCTATTCAAATATTGTTAAGGGTACTTTTACCAAACTATTTTCCAGGTTGACAGCAATATAGACCCAGATTTATTATCGAATACATGGAACCTTTTGTATTACGGTCTCCAGCTCTCTCAGTGTGATGGACTCCTTGACAGTCAAAGTTTGCGTTCTACAGAATATCTTTTATTTGGGCCCATTTTTTGTCTTTTTGTATGTCTCTGTGTAAGCAAGTGAGATATCAGAACTTCTACACTTGCCAGGCATGGGGTACTCTTGGATCTTAATCTATCCCAATTTTAGCTTTGTCCTGATACTGAAGGCTAATACCGTATTTGGATGATCCCACTTTATGAGACCCTCAAACTGAAAGAAAGATCGAGATGAAGTACTAGAGGTGTTGGTGTTACAGTATTGCCACTTTGCAATCAGTGCAAAAGAATCTCTTCCAAAGTACCTCACAGTCAATTGCAAACAATCTAGACAGGAAAGATATATCTGATACAGTTCTTAGAAGTCATAAGAGTAGTTTTTGACTAAAGATTTATGTTCATCTGAAGTCTACTTTGTCATATCTTGATGGAGAAATCTGTTGGGAGACAGAAGACATCTCAGTCAAGCAAATCATAGGAAGTTCAATAAAGTAACTAGAGTCGGATTGTTACTTATGCAATTCCTTACAATCCCTCTGAAAATTGCATTTCTCACTTTTATTTAACATATTTATGAAACTGTAGCAAGTAAAACACTTTGTCTTTCTAGCAACTAGTCTTTTTTGTACAACCATAGTGTCTAGACCAACTTGTTGGCACCTCGACTAATTCTACAGGATACCTATCACCTCCACCAGTAACAATACCAGGTAACTCTATCCACCAAGGCTACTACAGATGGGAAGAACTCACCTAGTATTTTTGTTTTTGGCATTTCAAAATGAGACCTCATAGTTCTCAACCCACTTCATTGACCTGTAAGCCACACCCTTGGGTGCTCTATCAACTAGTATCTTCGTACTAAGAAAGTAAGTTATTATACATTTATATAGGGTGCTTGTTTTTTAGATACAGTGTATGAGGTTCTTTTTGAATGCTGATAATGCATAGAAGTCAGTTTGTCGTGCAGGTATTTGCCTGTACTCATCATTGGTGTTTAATCTTTCAAGTGGTTGTCTTGGAGATGCTTTTGGTCTTGCTTGTTTATTTATGCCAGATTTTTAGCTTGTCCTGACTACTACAATGGATGATTACATTGTTAGTGGTCATCCATTTTTGGATGAAATTAGGCTATGGTTAAAAGATGGAAAATTTGAGGCTTGAAAACAAGGTTCAAAATGCTAGTTACCATTGCAATGGAAATGTGAATGTTACCAGTGCATGGAAAAAAATAAGAATATAAACCTTCTTGGAATTTCACTTGCATTGATTTAGTGGATAATTACTATTTGTGTGGAACAATAATGCCAGGCATTCTTCAGATTCGTACATGCCAGCACAAATCAAATTTGCTTCCTCTAAACAAACTAAATTAGAGTTTGCATCAAAAGGATTTAATATCTTACTCTATAAATGCCTTTAATGTACCAGTTCCCTTCTCCAGCTCCATTTCTTCTCTCAGGTTGTAGGTCAAGCCATCCCATCAACTTGCTACAATAAATAACAAGTCAAATTTGTTTCAGCTGAAACTGATCAAATATGATGCTCCTATAGGCATTGCAGTTGGATTTGTTGTGTATGTGAAGTAACTTCTCATTGCTTGCATATTCTTCTTTGAATTAACCTCTCATCGCTTGCATATCTCTTGATTGCAAACTAGCATTGGTTTGTTTTGGTCCATTACATGTGCTAACGTTGACAACTGCTGCAGACTTCTGAAGCAAAGGGAAGGAATGCAGCTCAATCAAACAAAAAACATAGGGACCAAAATAAAAATGTTGGTGCTGACCAAGATGGATGCTCTGATAACATTTCAATGCCTTCCTCAAGGTCGTATTTGTCAGAAAAAGATAGAGAAGAATTGATGGCTTTGAGGGGGCAAGTGGAGGATTTGCAAAAGAAATTATCGGAGAAAGATGAACTTTTGAAGGAAGTAGAGATCTCAAAGAATGAAATAGCTTCTATTTATGCTAAACTAGATGAAATGAAGAAGGAATATGCAGAAAAGGAGTCTTTACTCAAATTGACTCAAGTGCAACTATCTGATGCAAAGGTAATATTTGATGTCATTCTGCACCCTCTCCAACCCCAACCACAAAATAGAAAGTGGAGATGTGAGTTTTTCTAGAAAGCCATTGTGTGGCTTTAGTTAAATGTCTCTCAGTTACTCTTTAGCCAATTGGCTCAAGTTTGGTCCTGTGTTATACAGTAGCTATATAATCATATCCATACTTTTCTGTTCAGTATCGAAGCAGATGCCAACTAGAAGTTTCAAGCTAAATATGTGATGGTTAATTTTCCAGAGGTGTTCATTTTCACATTACTGCACCTTTAGACTGACTCGTACTACTAGATCACCACTTAGATTGTGCTCAGATTTCCACTTGTCTCCATAATTTGATGGGTGAATTCACTTGTTGTCTTCTTTTTTGGCTCTTCTTAGGTTAAGCTAGCTGACAAGCAAGCAGCTGTGGAGAAGTTAGAATGGGAAGCTACGACTTCCAGCAAGAAAGTGGAGAAACTACAGGAAGATTTAGAGGTGGTGCGGCAAGAAATCGCACGGTTCATGCAGTTTGTTCAACAATTGACAAAGAATGGTTCTAGGACTTTAGCTGAAGATTATGATGTTATCCCTTACTTATGCGACAAGAACATTGAAACGGTAAGCTAATGACTACCTTCACCTGGTTTCTTGCATGTTGTACTAACATAATTGAGGATGTGATATATTTATGTTTTCAGCTTTTTATGTTGCATTGTAATTTCTCAGATTTGTTTTGTACAGGATCAGCCAAATGAACTAGGAATGGAGGAAGTAGAGCTGGCAAGAGAAGCTTATATTGCAGCAGTTGCTGCTGCTAAAGAAAATCAAGATGAAGCATCTTTCTCCGAAGCTGCCAAAGCAAGATTATATCTGCAGTCACTTGTTCTAAGAACATAAACATGGATTCTAATAGGGAAATTGTCCACTATAAGTTTGTATTACTATGCAAATGATGTTGTTTAAATAATTGATGGTGACAGTAAATTCCTCAAGTATTATAATTAGTTAGTAATGTGCTGTATTCTGAACAGTGTTGTTGAATGCCACTTTTTCTTTTTATAGTTTACTCAGTTTTGTTGCTGGAAATAAGTACAGCACGCTTAACAAGGAAAAAATTGTTGATTAACGAAAGAACAATATATATAAGTATTTTAAAGAGCTTGATGAATCCAGTAAGAACAGTTCATATGGGGACAAGGGGAAGAACAAGTGTCAAAATTTGCAACAGTGATGACGCACGCTGCACCAAGCCTTATGCTTCCCAAAACGTGGCCCACCTTCTTCTTCTTCTTCTTCGTCTTCATCATCTTCTTCAGGTTTTGGCATTTGAGCTGGACTGCCCATCAATTCCCAGCCCAATCTGCAATTTTGGCGAAATACCGTTACTTATTCTGCTAAAACCAATCAATAAAAGAGTTTCATAATATGAAGAAATCACGATACTTACACAGGGAAAGCAAAGGAACCAGTGCTACCAGTGGAGTAATTAGAATCACTTGATTCCGCAGATGGAGTTGTTTTGCTATCACTAACCTCACCTATGTGACTGATCTCTTTAACAACAGCCGGTGGCCATTCATCTTCCATATCATCAATTCCTTTTCCCTGGTCCTGCCAATAACATGTAACAATTTCTGAATTCTAAAAGACGGGAGTAGACGATAAGGGAGAATACTGTTGATAACAAAACCCCAAATACATAGATAACGTATGCTCCAAAATGTGCATTCAGATTGGACTTACCTTATCGTCTATAACGGGGATCTGTTCTTCAGCTGATTCAAAGCTATTTTCTCCATCTACACTGATCATGTCGTTTTTACTCTGAGGAAGGAACTCTGATACATCCTCTACATATTTAAGCTGTTTTTCAACAATCAAACAAGAAATATTTTGATCACATTGAGAGTATTAATATTTTTATCACACACGAAAAAGGCGAACTGAAGAAGATTCATTACCTTCCTACAAACAGATTTCGAAGTAACGTCAGCATGATCAATTTTCTGGTGAAATACCTCCGATTTTCTATCTTCCACAATATGTATTCCTCCATCGTCTTCAAAGCAAAACACTATATAATCCTCTTCTGAGAATCGAGGCCAGCTCGAGTCATTTTCTCCTTCCTTTTCACCCTTCTCTGCTGAAACTTTCACTTTTTCTTTTTTCCTCTGTTCCATTTTCTTATTCAACTTCTTCTTTCTATTCTTCCTACTATCACCAATCGGATCAAACACCATTTTCCTACTCGGTTTCTGAGATGTCATTGCACAAAGCTTATTCGATTCTTCCTCTACAAATATACTAATAGATCAATTATAGTACTAACAGAAAAAATAAAAATACAACACTCTATGAGAAACAAATAAAATTACCTAAAGGGAACCTGCAAGCGTAGAAACAAGATACCCAATCTCTAATTCGCCATCTAACAAGCTTGGTTACTGTATATGGACTGCTCATTCTTATTCAATTAACAACAGAGAAATACAAGGGAAGTTTGATTTATTTTATTTTATTTGGCTTGAAGAGAGGAAAAATGAGAATGTTAAGGAGAGGGAGTTATGGGATTTTTTGAATTTGAAAAGAAGAATTAAAGGAGGAAGAGATGGCAGCATGAGAATTACAGTTGTATATACAACTACTAGTATCCCATAATAATGACGGTTATAATTTCTTATAACATGCTATTATTGACAGTAAAATGTGGAGATATATATATGGCAACTTCTCCACATTCACTTTTTTTTTTTATGATTTATTTGTATTTAAATTTATTATTAATTAACGCGATAGAATTATATAATATACACGTAATAATAGAATCCAAATACGAAAAATAAAAAGGATAAAAATGGTGTGCTTTTAATGCTACACGTGCTGTCGTTTTTGGATCACCATATTCTCGTGAAGGTGTTGAGTTTCAGAGTACACTTCTTTCAAAAGTTTAAACTCTGTATGTGCTTTTGTTTTTTATTTTCATGAAGTCTATTGCTAAATTTGTAAATTTTTATTTTGGTTATAATGTGTAAATGGTATGTGCATAGAAGACTGTAAAGTCTACTTAGGTAACAATGCTATTTGAGTTTTTTTTCATCAATACCATAATTTCTAATTTTATATGACTGCATATTTATCTTGACATTTAAATTTTTGTGCATTTATTTTGTAGATATATTAAATTTTAGCAACTCAATATTCATTTTGAGCATCATTATTAATCTTATAATTGTTTCCTAGAACTTACATATATTTTGTAGTCACTCCTTTGTCACATATCACCCTTATAACTGTTCTCCATTTGCCCATAAGGGCATCGTTAAGTGGTTTCGAGGTGGGTAGACTCATATAAAAGACCTGAGATCGAATCCCGCCTCAATCTACTTTTTATGGCATAAGTTGATGACATAAATTTTGTCTAGTGTGCAATTGGTCGCATAAAATTTGTCTAGTGTGGAGTTGGTTGCATAGAACTTGTCTAATTTCATAAAACTTGCCTAGTGTGTAGTTGATCGCATAACACTTGTCTAGTTTGATTTACATCTCATGTGTGAGATTCTTCGGAGTTTCAAAAAGAAAAAAACAATCCTCCATTTAGGGTGTTTTTGGTGATAATATTTTTTTTTTTGAAAAATGTTTGTTTGAGCAAAATATTATGGATTTTTTTTTAGAAAAACAAGTTTCATAAATAACAATTCAAGTTAATTATCCTTTTCCCACCCTCTCGACGCGGACAACACCCACCCCTTGTTCTTTTCGTACCTCTCTCCCCTCCAGATTCAATCTATATCATACAACATTTTTTCTAGATTATATATGAATATTATTATACTAATATTTTAATTACTTATATATATAAAAATAAATTAAAAATCCACTTAATTATTTTTCAAAAAAGAAAAAAAAACATTTTCCTTTGTACCAAACATTCCCTTTAATTCATTAAATTTTGACTTTATAAACAACATTTTCCATCTACTCTTATATTTTGGGAATAATAAGCTTAATTATATTTTAATTATTTGCATTTACGAATTAGGCACCATAATCTCATTTAGTAAAAAATAAACATAGTATAGCACAAGATATATATAAAAATCAGACAACATATATATATATATATATATATGTAGAAAAATTATATAAAATAGCAAGTTATTAATTCAAATTAAGTGATATAATCATATTTTTATTTAATTATAATCCGTCAAACACTTGTCATTTGCCTCTCTCTCCAAAGAATTTCGTTCGTCACTCTACCTCGATTCTCTTACTTTATACAAACACAAATGTATAAACTGCGTTTGTGTTTGTCAAAGTGATTGCTTTTGTGTTTGTATAAAGTGAGAGAACATTATATATATAAATATAAATACATATTTTCGTCTTATACACTTATAATTATACAAATACAAATCTTTTTCTACCATTTTTTTTCCGCCTTTCTCTCTTTATACAATCACAAATTATACAAATTAGAACGTATAATTTCTGTTATATAAAGCGAGAGAGACATTTTACATACAAATGTATTATTTCGATTCAATTGTATACAAGTTCAAATCTTATGCAGATATACAAACACAACTATATATTGATATATATACATAGTAGTTATATATGTACAATTATCTAACCGATATACATATACAATCGCTGCTCTTTTATACGAACGAATGCCTACCTGCGATATATAAAAATATGATGCTCCATAACAAATATAAAATTTGTTATAAAGTATAATTATATGAACTATAGCTATAAGCCTATAACATGTAAATATGATAGAAATAAAATTCCGTTGAGTTGCAAAAGAAGATTATTATACTAAAATATAAAATTGAGAAGAGTTTGATTTTTTTTTTTTTAATGTTTACGAAACCTAAAATTTTAATTTTATTTTGTCAAGACACAATAAGGTTGCGTATCCTCCACGTCACTCTCCCCTTATAAACTTATAACTCCCCGCCAATATTAGGTTTTTGGTCCAACTTATAAATCCGACGAGAACCTTCGTAAAATAATTCAAATTAGGTAACCACCGGAGTATGGAAGAATCGGAGACGAGTATGGAAGTGCGTAGCTTAACGGGTGAATCCATTGTTCTCTCCATTTTGCCGGACAAAACCATTCAAGAACTTAAGCAACTCCTCAAGAAAACATTCCAACCGGCTTCAATTTCCCCAAATTTTCACCTCTTTCTCAAGGCAATTTCTTACTCCTCTCATCTCTTTCATTTATTCTACAAATTTTACGAATCTTGTGTTGCTGTTTGATAATTTCTGTCAATGATGCAGGCATGTTTTTTTTTTCTTTCTTGAATCCTTATCTCGTTTGTTTTTCTCGTTTCATATTGATATTTTGTGGTATGTTTCTTTAGTCGGGGTGTCAAATTGGGTTTGGAGAGTAAGATGAGTGATCATTCAGTTGAGAGTGGGGAGTTTCTTGTACTTGTTCTCTATACAAAGAAAGACAGACAACAGAACAAGAAAACTGAGACACCTGCAACTTCATCTATCCCAGTTGATGATATCTCTCAACTATGATGTAGGCGTGTTTTCGTATTTTGTTTTCTTGAAAGTTATGGTATACCCCCACACCACAGACACTCTTTCTTGAAACCTTGCCTCATTTGTTTTTCTCCTTTCATATTCATAGTTTGTGCTATTTTCTTGAATCAGGGTGTCAAATTGGGTTCAGAGAGTAAGATAAGTGACCATTCAGTTGGGAGTGGGGAATTTCTTGTGCTTGTTCCTTATACAAAGAAAGACAGAAAACAGAACGAGAAAACTGAGACACCTGCAAGTTCATCTGTCCCAGTTGGTGGCTCAACTCTGAAAGAAGCCGAGACAGCATGGTCTGACATGATGGAAGACTTGTCTTACTTGAGCAGCATATCTAGGAATGAAAATCAGAACGAAGTTCTTTTGGATGAAACACGTTATAGAGATTCTGATGGACAAAATTGCGGTGTTCCGATGAATTTTTCTTCACAGGTTAAGCGGAAGAGAAGCATCAAGGATGATAAGATGGAAGGACATGCAGATGAGCTAGTCCTTAGCATACTAAAATCATCTTCCAATGACATGGATGACGAGAAAGCTAAGATATTTGTTCAGGTTTTAGCGTCTATAAATTGTTTTACTGACCCAGAATCAGGCAACTGTATGTGGGAGGAAGCCAACAGAAACGACAATGTATCTGATCCATGTTCGGGTGGTAGTGATTTGTGCAGGTGTCCGACGTGGTTGAGGAGAATAAGCAAAATATTTTCTTTTTTAAACATCTATTCAGCATTTTTACAACTTCAGCAGGGACAAGTTACCTGTTCCAGTCTGAAGGGAGCACTTGATCGTCTCTGTCTGTTTGGATTTCTGGCTGGTGTCACAGACATCGAGCAACTTTCCCTATTTTGTCCTAAGGTACTTTGTTAACTTCTGGCTAGTTTAACAGTTTTCATCCCCTACCTACTTTGATATATTTCAACATTTGTATCAATTAGTTTCACATACTCTTGTCACTCTCTGACTTTGAGCTGTGGCGTCACTCATTCGTTTTCGGCAACGGATAATTGTCGGAGGGCCTTGCAGAAGTGCCTCTGGATGATCACAAGTATGTCACAGGGAGCTTACAACTGGAAAGGAAGTACTGTAATAATAAAGTCTGAACAGTTACTCAAGTTGAACTTGTGAACCTAGGAGGACCACCATAGTCAACAGAGTTTTGTTTACTCTTTCCAGAGTAGGGGTTCTCTTTCTGGAGAACACCAGTGGTGCTAAAAGATACCTCACTTACCCTAGTTATATTTTGTTTAAGTGAATGTACGATTTGATCTCAGTATCCTTCTAGGAATTTACAAGCTTTTATATTCTTAATTTCGCTTATGCTTCTAATCATTTATCCCATTCAGTTCTTTTTATGTATCACCATATCCAAATTTTGAGGGGTGTTAGGTTGTCGTTTCCCCCGCAATCTTTTGAAGCTATATTCTTACCCTTCTAAATTTGCTAAATATGTTGATATGTTAGTTAGAAATGGCTTTGTTGTCCCCCTTCTTGCTACCGTAATTCAATGTTGAGGTCTGACCAGACCACTTATCAGGACTATGGACTTGTTTTTTCAAGCACTTATGCCTTATTTTCTTTTAGGTTGTAAACATTGTTGATGATGATACCGTGGTTAAAAATTTCAAGGATAGTATTATTGTTTTCAGAAACTCAACAACAAAGGGAGAACAGAGTGCAAGTATGTTTAGTTCATGTTTAGCTCTTTGATTTAGGAAAATGTCTGCTTGAGCACTAAATAAGTCTGTTTTTCTCCTTTTCTGCTTAGCAGCTAAAAAAGGTGTATTAATATCAAATGTTCTCCGCTCAATGAATAAAAGGGAGTATGCATTCCGAACAAGTCTTTTGAAGTTAGTCAAGTTGTTAAAGGTATGGCATTTCTCACTTTGTCTTGGCATCCTCAATTTTTTTTAATTTTAAAGTTGGCTTTGGTGTTGTGCAGTATCCAAATGTTTGGAGATTTAAGCACATAAGACGCAGAATCGTAGTCATGAAACATTTTTCTTTATGCCTATGTGTTATCATGACATGAATATTTTATGCTGTGTTGAGTATTAATCTTGTAAGTCCAACTACATTTTCCTGTTTATGGATGTGTTGGAATATCTAACGTGGTGTTTCAGACTACAGGACTCTTTGTCAGATGACTTCATGACCAATTTAAAAGATGGGGTTTTCATCCTGTTCTTTCTTACTGTATGTAATCGTGTCAATTTTTGGCTGAACTTTATTTAATTTGTGTTTATGCTAAAGTCCTTCACTATTGTATTAAGTTGCAGTTACCTTTCAAAGAAGGAACTTCTGAAGAAATATAATGTCTAGCAAGTAAAATTGTTTGGCACTTGTGATCTCAAGATTCTTTCTATTGAAAATTACTTAGGTATTATATGGTGAGTAATATTCTGAAGTTCTGGGTTTAGCTTAATTTTATCATCTGGAAGGTAGATGAATTAATTGAAACAAACATAAACATCTCTTTATAATGCTGCAATTTTAGTGTCCCTTTTTCTTAAATAAAATAAAAGTAAAATATCAGAGGTGTCTAGCATCTTGACTAATCAACCAGGTAGCATGTCTGACCTACAAGCACAAGTTAGATAATCATGCACCAGAGCGCTTGGGCTCTAGCAAGTGTTTATTTGTATTTATTTTATATTAAGTTGTTGATCCTTTCATATTCGTTGTTTATTTTGATTGTTCAATGTTATGAGGTCCTTCATAGTTTGACTGTTTTAGTCCCTTCTTTCTATCCGGGCTTGGAACCTGCTGGTCTTTCACATAAGCAGAGTTGAATGATATTGACCGTCTCATTGTGACAGTTTTTGTATGATTTAAATTATTAAATTACTAATTTTTTAATGCAGCGTCAAAATGGAAATGAGTTCTTCAAAATTTCCCTGGAAGATTTCATTACCTTTGTGAAGCAAGGTGGTATTGGTGCTACAGGCATTGACACGAAACGAGCAGGTTCTCATGCCTTTGAAGCACACTGTTGTGTAAGTCTTAAAACTGTGCATTAAGCCTTTTGTAATTGATGCTCTCTTAATCCATCAAAACGTGCTACTACTACTATGCAAATCTTTCCACAAATCTTTTTTATTTTTTTGGGTACATTTGCAGTTGTGAGAGTCTCCAGTTCACAACTTTCTCTGCATTTGTTTTTTTAATTCTTCTTCACTAGAAGTGCTTGCATGAGCACCACAAATAACTTAATCTTTGTTTCTTCAGAGGTCAATCAAGCTTATGAAGGAATTGGTCGTTGTTAATATAGGCACATGAATGATGGGTTAGCAGAATGCATCTGCTCTTTTGTTCTAAATATTTTTCACCTTTTAAGGTGTTAGTGATAGATATCTTCTCTTGCTAGAACAAATTCCAATTGGATATTTTAGTGACTGATATTTCTAGAAAGGATTTTTAATGAATTGGGCAGGTGAAGGATATAAAAGGAACACTTTTAGTTGCCTGTTTCAGTGGTATAGCTAATAGCAGTGTCTTGAATGACCTTTTATCAGTGCAAAATTCCCTTGGTTATTGTGGTCCTTTGTTAGTAGATGACAAAGAATTGTAAATGGTTTAAGTTTAAGTCCTGAGAAGTTCTGCAATTTTGATAAGCTTTTGACATGCAGGATACAAATCCTATGACACCTTTGGAAATGGTGGAACATCTGAGAAAGGGGATTGGATCTGATGGACAGGTTTTTACCTTGTTGCATTTTCTCTTTCACGTTATTCTTCTCCCCCTCTTGGCAACTACATATATTCCATTCCCTTTTCTTATGGACGAGTTATCCCAAGAGAGCGTTTCATTGCTATGCTGTCAGATAAAGTGGAAGCCCTCACTTCAGTGGATAACTTCAATTGTGAATGACTTCAATTCAGTTACTGTACGGCCAATTATTGCTCTTAGAGCTAACCCACAGTTATCTACCATTAATTCTGTTCCTGGTGCAGGTTGTTCATATTGAAAATATCACTGCCCGCAATGCCACCTATGTTGAGATCCCAAGTGTACTTTCAGAAACCACAGTATTGGCATTGAAAAATATTGGAATTACCAGATTATACAGCCATCAGGTAATATGCTGGTCTATCTAATACAGTTTCCCTTTAAACAAAACTTTTATCCAAAACACTCTAAGCATTATACATCTGCAGGCTGAGTCTATCCAGGCTTCTCTTGCGGGAAAAGATGTTGTTGTAGCTACCTTGACATCCAGTGGGAAATCTCTTTGCTACAATGTGCCAGTTTTGGAAGTATTATCGCAGAGTTTGTCAGCATGTGCTCTATACCTCTTCCCTACAAAGGTTCTTTGCTGTATACTTTCCAAGCTTAATTGTTGAACATTCAGCCTTTGGGAATGCTAGTCTAACAGAAGTCTTTTGCCTTTATATTTTCTGCATTTGTTTGTTGGATAGGCTTTGCGTCTGCTAAAAAATGCCTCATTCCATTGTGGTCATTAGCACCACCGCGACAGCTTCTACATTGTTTGCGTTGTTAATGCAGGCTTTGGCACAAGATCAACTAAGGTCTTTATTAAACATGACCAACGAGTTTAGTGCTGACCTCGGAATTGGTGTATATGATGGGGACACTTCTCAGATGGATAGGAAGTGGCTGCGTGATAATGCTAGACTGGTATTCAGTAAGTTTGATGTTTAGATAGGTTGAGATTTTTGTTCTGGTCCTTTCCTATGTATGTCTATTTCCTATGTCTCCTTTCCCTTTTCTTATGCAAGTACTGCGATTTCATCTGTTTTTTTCAGTTGATCACAAATCCTGATATGTTGCATGTCTCAATCTTGCCATGTCATAGACAATTCAGTCGAATTTTATCAAATCTTAGGTAAATTTTCTTGATCATTTAGTCCTAGTTTTGTTTCACATTACTACTGTGTGTTGAACGTTTCCTGGTCCATTCTTTTTCTTTGGTTGAGTGTCCCTGGAAATAATCTTTTCTTCTTTTTTCCTTTTAAGTCAAATTTTGACACTTTAGTCTCATTTGCTTGTCTCAGGTTTGTCGTTGTTGATGAAGCTCATTCGTATAAGGGGGCTTTTGGATGTCATACTGCCCTTATTTTGAGGAGACTTCACCGACTTTGTTCTCATGGTACCTTTTCCCTTTTGACTACTGCTGCCATGAGACCTCTTTATCTTTTTCTAGGTTTTGTTTTTGCCTTTTATGAAAAGTCGGCCTTTTATTAATTTCTCATGCAGTGTATGGCAGTAATCCTTCATTTATATTTTCTACTGCAACTTCTGGAAATCCTGTGGAGCACTCAAAGGTATTCAATAGCATGCATAGTCTTGCTATAAATAACTTTAGCTATTCTTGGTAGTGCTTACAGAGTTGCAGTTATATCTTTATGGCTTACATTATGACATGAGAAATGAAGAAGATAAGTAAAGAGAGATGTGGTACCACCAGCATACACTCAAGAAAGGAATAAACTCGCCACCTTAAGGAATATACAGAAGGAGTGGAGAGTTAAAACTAGAAGAAACCTTCTTCTAAATAGCTAAGACTCACTTATAAAATTCAATAAAACTTTCTCCTACATGCCAGGAGGGTGGGTGGGTTGGTTAGATGGATCAACCCTTCATTTCTAGGCTAAGAATTACAGACAAAGCTCACCCAAGTCTACCAACATATTACAAGAGAGCTGCCTTATTTGCTGTTTTATTATTAGAATATGTAATGTTATAGTAGCCGTATTTACTTGAATAGTAAAAAAGTCATTCAACTTTTGGTGGGCAATTTGGTCTTTCAACCTTTTCCTTTGGGGCTTTCGACTTATATTGCGTATGTATAATATAATTTAAGTATATTTATGTTTTTCTCGAAATTAGGCCATTTTTATCTTTTGCGTAAGCAGATGCTTCCACCTTTATCTGTGGAATTCATCTAAAGCTGAAGACTATGATGAGCCTCGTAAACGCTTGCATGTTATAAACTTCAAGTTGAGGGTTCTCATGTATTATTTGTTGATCATTTAAAAATCTCATCTCATCTATGTAGGAGCTCTCGAATCTACCAACAATAGAGTTGATTCAGAATGATGGTAGTCCATCTGGCTCAAAGCTTTTTGTGTTATGGAATCCTCCTCTGCGCCTGAAAAAGGTAGGTTTCTGATAAAGACCTAAAGCTCGTGTGTATTCAATCGGAAGCTGTTTTGAGGTACTTTTATCTTGCAGATCTCAAAGAGAATTAAGACTGGCATTGATGATGGCTCTGTTGACAAGCATCTGATTGCTAGAAGATCAAGGTGAAAAGAGTTTGCTGCTTTATGTCCACTGAGAATTTTATATAGATCTCTGTTCCCTGAAAAAAGAATTTGATCCTCGCTGTTATCTAAATGCATATTGTAAAAGGCCTGTATCTTCTCTTCCCTACGAAGTGGATCATCCCCGCTGCATCAGGAAGGAAGCAAGTGCTGTTTCATTTCTCGATATACAAGAATATATACCAGGATTTATTATTCAAAGCGTGACAATTTCTTAAGAAATTTGAAAGGGAAAAGAAGATGTAGGCTTAGGAGACAGCATATAACATGAGACTACCAATGACATGCCTATTTGGATGGAAGTGAATGAGTGGTTAAATACAAGGAAGATAACACTGTATCTATAAAGAATTTGAATGAGAAGATATTAGCTGAGTAAATTACGAGTCAAGTAGGCTATGTGGAGAGAAGAAATCTAGATATTAGATTAAGCAATGAACTTATGAGAATTCTGAAGAAATTAGGGTAAAGCTTAGGACATCAGTTCTTTTTTGAAATTAACAGAAGCCCACTGTAAAGAGCTCCCGATGAGGATAACTAAAAGCTAGGCATAACAATATGCATTTGTCGAACATGAGGCAGGTTATACCCCCATGTCAGCAAATTTGTTTGGATGTTGTACACATATATGAGATCTTGATAACTTGGTGCTAGAGACTGGTTGTATTGTCTATTGTCACCATGCATTGGCAGGGTAGTAGCAGGATACTTTCTATAACTTATGGAATAAATGAATATCTGAACCTATAAAACTAGATCAAACTGGATAAGGCTACTGCATTAATTAGTAATGGCATTTGGTTTACTGACAAATATTCTGGAATAGTTTTTTATGAGATTTCTTACTGCTAAACATGTAAGAATAGCTATTGCCTTCATTGCCAAAAGATATTAAGTATTCAAATTAGCATTGGCAAACTTCACTTCTGCCTTACTAAGAGGGCTGTGTTAGATTATTAGTTAGTGCCAGGTACCTCACAATAATCTTGCACCTTGACTTTTTCATATGTTCCTTATATCTCCCACTTTGTCCTTATTATGCATGTGATTCACTTCATCCTCCATTAGTTGGCTGCTTGAGAATATGTTAGATTCTTGGAAGTTGGACCAAACAGTAATGCATTTACCTCATTGCCCCATGCATTTTCTTCCCTTTTTTTCTTTCTTTTTTCATTATTTCATGATCTCGGAGAAGTGTCTTTATATATAACAGCATTATGTCCGTTTCTGTCGCAGTCCCATTTTGGAGGTTTCTTGCCTTTTTGCAGAAATGATGCAGCATGGTCTTCGTTGTATTGCATTTTGTAAAACACGCAAACTTTGTGAGCTTGTCTTATGTTACACGTAAGTGAAATTTCATTATATAGTTAAATTGTTCATTCTCATTTATCTTCTATTAACAGTTTAGTATGCGGGAATATTTTGTTGTCCTAAGGCGTGAGATTCTTCAGGAAACAGCACCTCATTTAATTGATACTATATGCGCTTACCGAGCTGGTTATATTGCTGAGGTTAGGATCTATAACTTGGTTAAGGACAGTTGTTTATCCCCTTTAGTTTTCATGTTCTTCTAAAATTGCTTACGGGACTGGCTTGTAAAATGAATTTAACTTTGTTTCGTTTTCATCCGTTTTAAAGCATTGTTATATGGTATACTTAGTTAATATATTTATAAACCATTATCCTCTTTAGTTAATATATTTATTGATGCTCTTCATAAATATAAATAATTTGTCGCTAATGGTATACTTCAAACTAGTTGCAAATTTGCCAAATGATTTCTGCCTCAGATTCTTGAAATGAATGAGTTGAAAGAGATTTACAATTAATTTTTTCTCATTAGACCTAAGAATCTACTCAGAGATAACTTTCTCAGGATACAACCTGTAGAAAGCAATACACCTAATTCCAATCATATTGATTCATTTTATCAATTTAACACTTTTTCCATGGAGTTAAAATTTATTCCAACTATACAATGTTAATTACAAGGTTCCCATGGCTTTGTTATACTCGTGTGGGTCCTGCGTGACTCGAGTTTGATAAAGTTGCATCCTTAAGCTCGAAATTAGTGTCCGAATTAATTATGGAAATTCACTGGGCTTTTTTTTTTAGAAAGAGGAAATTCACCGGGCTTCACAGATGACTTTCTACTATGCTGATTCCATGTTAAGTCATGTTACTACTCCTACATCAATTTTGTTGGCTCTATCAAATCAGTTGGTTGGCTACTTGAATTTTCACCTTGTTGGTGAGGGTTCAATTCCCCACCTTGTAATCCTCTCCCCCATTTCCCCTTTCCCTACCACCAATTAAAAGTATAAAATACAAAATCTAATCTTGTCACCTTATTTTCTTTACCATATATGAAAATTTAATACTAGTTATAAAAGCTAATTCTCGCTTCGTAGTTTTTTTTTGGCACTTATGCTTATTGTTCTAACACATAGATTAAATTATGCATACTGGCTAAAAGATAGTTTGACCTTAGTTCTTTGTGGAGCAGGATCGAAGAAGAATTGAGCATGACTTTTTCAATGGTAATATATGCGGTATTGCTGCTACAAATGCTCTTGAATTGGGTATTGATGTTGGACATATTGATGCCACCCTACATCTAGGCTTTCCGGGCAGTATAGCTAGGTAGTACTTTTTTTTTATGTCCCTCCGAAGGTTTACACTTTTATTTTGATACTGAGATTCTATATTTCTTCATCAAGTCTGTGGCAACAAGCAGGAAGGTCAGGCAGACGGGGAAATGCATCACTTGCTATTTATGTTGCCTTTGAAGGGCCTTTGGATCAATATTTCATGAAATTCCCTCAGAAACTTTTCAGGGGCCCAATTGAATGTTGTCATATAGATGCAAAAAACCGGCAGGTTGTTTTGATTTCTTCTTGGGTTTTCTTGACCTCACCCTGATTTTCAGTATTAGTGATTGAGCCGTGTGTTTAGTAGGAAATTCACTTAACATTTGAAAAGCATATGACTGGCAGGTTCTTGAACAGCATCTGGCTGCTGCTGCTTTTGAACATCCATTGAGCTTGTCTGATGATGAGAAATACTTTGGCCCTGGCTTGGAGAGCATCATAATGACACTTAAAAACAAGGGAATCCTGAGTACAGATATATCACGTAGTGCTACAGCTAGAATATGGAGCTACATTGGGTTGGAGGTATGATCCTTTAATTGTAGTATTGAACAGTAATGTGCTTGTGAGCTGGGTGTGATTAGCTTTCCTAAACCATTCTATGCTGTTACCAGAAGATGCCCTCAAGTGCCATTAGCATTCGAGCCATAGAAACTGAGCGGTACCAAGTGATTGACATTCAAAAGAATGAACTCCTGGAAGAAATTGAAGAAAGCAAGGCTTTCTTTCAGGTAAAGTAATAGCAAGTATATTTGGAAAGTTCTTGATTATTCCTATTGGCAGAAGGCGGAAGAACAAAACCATAAATAGGAAAAAAGAGAGGGAGAGAGAGATCATCATTGTGATGCTTATATTCATGTGTGTTATACATGTGGGTGTATATTAGTTTTCAAAAATACATGTGTGTATATTATTTTGGTGCAGCAGAACTCTACAGTTCTTGAGGTCATCTTTTGAAGTTACCTTTTCAAGTTAATCAATTCAGGCCCCAATTGTTTTACAGGTTTATGAAGGGGCTAATTATATGAATCAGGGGAAAACGTATCTTGTGAAGGAGCTTGATGTGACAAACAGAATTGCTTGGTGCCAACGAGCGGACTTGAAATATTATACCAAAACACGTGACTACACTGATGTCGAAGTTACTGGTGCCAACTTTGTATGTCTCAAGTAGTGCTTTTCATTTTCCTGCATGTTTTTCAAGGATAGCCTCAGTCTTTCTTTTTAATAGCTCTTAACCCCTAGAAACTCATGATGGATGTTTTTTGGTCTCTGTCAAGTTAGGTGTCGTTTGGTCCATGGAATAAAGGATACCAATCCCGAGATAGAATTTGGGATTATTCAATCCCATGTTTGATTGGATTATTGTTTTTGGTATAGGAAAAAACCCAGAATTAGTTATACCACAATTTTTGGTACTATTTTTCTACCAGACTCCATGTGGAATAATAATCTCGGGATTTAGCTATCACGGGATAAAAGATCAAAAGCTTAAATGTCTTCAATGTCTTCTCCCAAAATATTATGAAGGCCAAGGTTAAAATTGGAAATAAAGTTTATCCAAGTTTATATATTTTAATTCATACACATGTTTTATATTATACTTTGTATATACCAGTTTTAATACAATGAACCAAACATCTATTGAAAATAGCGGATCCAAAATAATCCCACTATTGTCTAATCCTCGTATTATAATCCTGGTCTAACTTGTTTGTGAACCAAACACCCCTTACAGTTTGTGTAATCTCTACCACGTGTTAGAGCTCTACTGCCAAGTCTCTCTCCAGGAATTGGTGTGTAGATAGTTAAGGGTGTAATCTTTATCAAAAAATAGTTAAGGGTGTGATGTACATTATCCCAAATTAGTGACAGAAAAGAAGCTTCGTTTCTGTCCTCCAAAGGAATCTTTATGCTACTGTTGTTTCATCCTTGGCAATAAGGTGTGTTCAGTCTATGTGATGCAAAGTAGATGCGCACCTGAATAGTCATAAGAACCAAGTTCTTTGACTCTCTTATTAGCGGCTGATCATTCTTAAGAGTTGGATAATGCTGCCAGTTCTTATATTTTAACACTATGACTTGATCATGGACATGTTTTGGGTAATCCAGAGTATTCTTGATCAAACTTTTCTGCATCTTCTTCCTTCCTCTTCAACTATTTCTCATGTGATTTTTGTTTCTCTATCACATATGTCCTGCTAGCCGTCTCATATTATGCGGAGCTAATTGATTCTTAGTCGAGGAAAACCCTGGACTTCCAGTCTCATCATAATTCATAAGTATTGTAGATATTTAATGAAGCATGGCCTTTTCATGTTTACTGCTTATAGGTAGATTTTCCTGCTTTCATCTGAAGAACTCCTCGTATGCACTTTCCCGTCAACTGTCTAATCTTGAAACACAAATGCTTTATTGGTCTTATTTAAGAAAAAGAAAATTCTCATATTGCTTATTGCATGCTACTTGAAGTCACTCTTTGTATACCAGGTCATTTATAAATTCAGCTGTTACATTCCAGTTAATGTTGGATTGACATGATACATATTTTACCACCATTTAGGCTTACCCAGCAAGGACTACTAGTCTGCAACTTCCAAGAACAACTGCCCAAGCACAAAGTTGCAGAGTAACGACCACGTGGTTCGGTTTCCGCAAAATATGGAAAAAGAGCAACCAAGTCTTTGACACTGTTGAACTTTCACTTCCTAATTACACATATGAAACCCAGGTGAATACCAGTTTGAACTGTTTCTGAAGTTCCTCTGTGTAATGTTTGTTCATCACTGTTTTAGTACTCTTTCTTCTTTGTAATTTTGTAGCTTTAATGCACATGTAGGCTGTCTGGATTCAAGTTCCTCAGACCATAAAGACAGCTGTAGAGACCTTAAATTATTCATTCCGAGGAGGCTTACATGCTGCTGGTCATGCTCTTCTTAATGTTGTTCCTATGTAAGTTTCAACCACATGAGTTTTGGATCTGGCTCAACATGTTCTCTGTCTGAGTTAACATATTAAAACTGCTCTCTTATTGTCTCCTGAAACTTGTGCTGAAGGTACATAGTTTGCAATTCATCTGATTTAGCCTCAGAGTGTGTAAACCCTTATGATTCCCGCAATGTTCCAGAAAGAGTTCTGCTTTATGATCCACATCCTGGAGGGACTGGCATTTCAGCACAGGTGAACTATGTCTGCTTTTGATTCCTTTTCCATCATGCTTTGATTTTACTTATATTATGGTACTCCCTCCATTTCAATTTGTTTGTCCTATTTTCTTTTTTAGTGCGTTTCAAAAGAATGTCTCTTTTCTTTTTTAGCAACTCTTTAATTCCAATTTTTCACATGGCATGTTCAAGATCACAAGATTGAAGGACATTTCGGTACATTTAACATATCTTTAATTTAAGACCACAAGATTCAAAAGTCTTTGTTACTTTCTTAAGCTCCATGCAAAGTCAAAATAGGACAAACAAATTGAAACGGAGATTTTGCAAGCTAATTGGACAATTGTGCCATTTTCTAAAGATTCAAAGGAATACCAGGAAACTTGTGAAAAAGGGACCTGTATTTAGTTGGTTAGTCTTTAAAATAGATTGTGAAGTTCATTAGGATGTTATTTATTTAAGTAATGAATTAAGGAAATTTTGAATAATTAGATGAATGGCTTTCATTATATTTAATCATTAAGTTAGTCAGTGCTCCTCTGAAGAGCATGCAATGGCTTGTATAAGATGATGTGGTTGGAACTTGTAGTCAGGGAACCACTTAGACTGTCCAAAATATGTAAAGCATTTGAGAAACTGCTTTTGTCTGCAAGTGTAAGAGGTGGATTTTTCATCATAGAGAATATTTACAAATATTTATAAAATAACCCACACTTGACCTGCATTTACTCAATTTGCTCAAATGCATCTTTTGCTAGAACATAAGAAAGTTGGTCATTTGTGAACTTTTGAAAACATTTAATTCATCTCATCCATAGTCTCTTCAGCGACAATAAGAATAAAGTTTTAAAAAAGAGCAAATGGAACTGTTGATTATTTTTATGGTTGAACATGATTAGCAAATGAACAAAGTAAATCTTAGGCTTGCTACTTGGTAAAGGGGATGTGGTATTAAAACCCAAAACCAATGGCTGTTATTCAAGTGGAAATGCGAAGCAACTTTGTCTGTGATCTTAAACCATGGACAAAAGTTATCTAATGCCTTACCGCCTGAATTAGGACATGCAGTGTTGTCACAAACCTCTTTTGAGAAAAAGTACTATTTGATCTGGCAGGTGCAGCATATATTCAGTGAGCTGCTGACTGCTGCTTTGGAACTTCTTGCATCATGTTGTTGCTCTGGTGATACCGGCTGTCCTAACTGTGTACAAGTTAGTACTTAATTGCCAGTTAGTTTATGTTATCGTTCTTCCTGTATATGAAATGATCAGAAAGTCATACTTCTCGAGTATTGCAGAATATTTCTTGTCACGAGTACAATGAGGTTTTGCACAAGGATGCTGCCATAATGATAATCAAGGTTTGACGATAGAAGTTTGTTTGAAGTTAAAAGAAGCATTGGAACGTTGTTTAAAACCTGCTAATACAAAGCTTTCATGTTCATGCAGGGTGTAATAGAGGAAGAAGAATCCTACTTCAAGAGTATATCAGAGTTGTCTTAGGTGTTTGGAGTGGAGCTTTGCTTTCCTTGCTCTCTGTTTACAGTATACCTCCCTAATTCCAATATTAGGGATGGCTGCTGGTAGACAGTATGTTTAAATGTCAATTCTACATAATTTAAGATTTCATGTTTGTGTCATCAGCGAGTAGTAGCCGACAACTAGGCAACACTAAAGTGGACCTTATTTGATTTAGATTTTGTAGGTAGGTACATCTTATGTTCACATGAATCGTTTCAAATTTTGAATTCGTCTCTACTGAAGGCTAGAATGTTCCTGTTATAATTGTATGGGAAGTTTAAAAGCAAGTGGCCTATTGCATCTCTGTGCCACTCATATCAGTTTCAGCTTCAATCTGGTAACATGATCAACTTTTTATTAAGTTGACACTTAAAAATGACTACCAAACTTATGAAGTTTAAACTAAAGTTATTAAATACAACCTACAAGTTACACTGCCAAAACTCTCTTTTAATTGTTGTTAGTAGAAATTTTATTTAATAACCATGGAGGGTTTAGGGAGGAGTATTTTGCCGGTACCCGGTAGCGGTTTTTGGATGAGGCTGACAAAGATAGTAGGATTTTTCTCCTACTTTTCTTTCAATTTTTCCTGTTCTTTTTTTACAAATGTTTTTCAAAATTAGTGTAATTTTTTTTTCTTCTTCTTCTATGTTGTAATATTTTCCAAATTGGTGTAGTGGTGGTGGAAGATGGAATGAGTGAAGAAGTATAAGGAGGAAAATATATTTTTCACATAGAAGTAACACTCAATATGCCAAGCAAAAAGTGTTAAAATAATATATCGAGTTTTATTACACATATTTAAAAATGGTACAAGTATTAGTTCAGATATGGGAGATATTAATCTTAATCAATAGTACTACTACTATATTTTAAAAATGGTTATTTTAGGAAAAAAAAGAAAAAGGCAATCACACTAATATTGGAAAAGCAAAAGAGGTGGGTGTAAGGGAGAGGGAGAATTATGGGTTGGGCTATAGCGTTGCACGGTGGAGCTGGTGACATACCCAAGGATATGCCGCCGGAGCTTCGTGAGCCAAGAGAAGCTTCTCTTCGCTATTGCTTACAGACGGCCGTCGATGCTCTCAAGGCCCAAAAATCCCCTTTGGACGTTGTTGAAATCGTGGTACTTGTCATTTCATAACCCGCATAGATTGTAGTTATGCTGGTCATTGTAGCTTTTCCGAATTCCTAGAGGATTTTCGCATCTGTTCTATTTCTAAATCTCTCTATATATTGTAGTTATGCTGGTCTATTGTAACTTTGATTTTGCATCTGTTCAATTTCTCATACGGATATCACTTGTTACTTCTTCCTACGCAATCATAACTATTTAACTTCTTGTTTTCTTATTACCATGTTAGGATGTTACTTGACTATGTTTGATACTTAGGTTGGATAGCTTTTTATCTCTGGTTTATGAAAACAATTGACCACTCTAACTGTTTAATATTATTCAATAATAGATTATAGAAATATGATCTCTATTTGATTCTCCAATACTTCTCTAGTAATCAAAAACAGAAAACTGTAAATTTCTGTAAGTACTGACATGGGTTCGGTTGTGATGCTGAGCCTCTGAGATTGAGTAGAAGTTTTCACCTCTCGCTAGCATGCAGGATGATGCTATTGTTAATTTTGATCTTGTTTAATGTTTTAAAAGTGCTCTTACTCCCTGCTTTAGTTTTTCTTATAAATACATACTTCAGTTCGTGCAAGGGGAAGTGTCATACTGTATATGTGCGTGGGAACGGTACTAAGAAACTTGGGTCCTCTGGGAGCCTTGAAACTTCTGGTTTCTGTATAATGAGTAGTTTACCTTTTACTGGTGTTATGATAGCTTTTTTTAACTGTCTTGGAAGTTGGATCAAGCAGGTGCGGGAACTAGAAAATAACCCATACTTTAATGCTGGTAGAGGGTCTGTCCTAACCAGCAATGGTACAGTAGAAATGGAAGCATGTATCATGGATGGGAATACGAAAAACTGTGGAGCTGTTTCTGGCTTAACCACTGTTGTCAATGCTATATCTCTGGCTAGGCTGGTCATGGAAAAAACTCCACATATATATCTTGCATTTGAGGGAGCCGAGGCATTTGCGAGGGAGCAGGTCTGTAAAAACTGTCATTGTCTTCTCTCTTATGGACATGCCTGAATGAAACGTTCAGAAAGTTATTGAAGTACCTAACGCTGATGAATGCATCTTGTATCCGGATTCAGGATGATGCAAAGACTTGACAGATTAACCTCTTTGTTAACACTGTTTAATTCTAGTTCTAATTTCTGATGGGCTGTTTATGGACTTCACCCAGTTTCTTTATGATATTCTGGTTTCATCAATGTGACCACTCAGGAATCGGTGACCAGTTCATTTGACACTTCTTATTAGTTAACTTTCTCTGATAATATAAACCCCTAGTTTTATAATTGTATTACGTTCATTATTTTTAAATCCTTTTTTACATAGAATATATTTGATGAACGGTGATGGTTCTGTTGTCAAGGGGGTTGAAACCACGGACTCAAGCCATTTTATCACACCACGAAATATCGAGAGACTAAAACAAGCAAAAGAAGCAAACAAAGTCCAGGTATACTACCCTATCTCTCTGTTGTTATATTTTTTTTGCAAGATAGCATATTATGCTTTTGGCCTTGACATTGATAGAAGTCCACTGTTCCTTATAGTACTTGTTTTTATCTAACGTTTTGATTGAGAATTTTTAAGAGCCTCAAGGGTTCTTTTTCGGAAAGCATCAATGGAAATATTATCCATTTGTACTTGGTCCTCTTTCTTGGCCTCCAAGTGAGTTTGACTATGTTGTCGGCCTCAATTGCGTAAATGTAGTTATGTCTCTAACAGAGCTTTCTAGTTCTATTCCCTTCTTGGCAACTCAAGTCTCGTGATTCAAGACTCAATTCTTCTGTAATTCCTAACATCGAGAAGCTTTCTGCTTCGGTATTATTGGTTAATATCACTGCTACCAATTTACAGGTTGATTATAATACACGGCCTATACCAAAAGATGACAAAACACCAGCTCCAAGTGGAGATAGCCAGCTAGGAACAGTTGGATGTGTAGCTGTTGACAGCTTTGGACATTTAGCTGCTGCTACATCTACTGGAGGACTAGTAAACAAGATGGTTGGAAGGATAGGAGATACTCCCGTTATTGGTGCAGGTACGTATGCAAACAAACTATGTGCAGTCTCTGCTACAGGCCAAGGTGAAGCTATAATCCGTGCCACTGTAGCAAGAGATGTGGCTGCTCTAATGGAGTATAAAGGGCTTTCTCTCAAGGAAGCAGCAGACTACGTTATAGAGGAATCTGCGCCAAAAGGAACCACTGGCCTGATTGCTGTATCAGCCACTGGAGAAGTTACCATGCCATTTAATACAACTGGAATGTTCAGAGCTTGTGCAACTGAAGATGGTCATACAGAATTAGCAATTTGGTAACTATTCATTAGAATAGGTTAGTCTTTGTTGTATATTCTTGCTATTGCAAATCATTTAGAGAGTAAATTTACTAAAATATTTTCCTAATTCCTATTGTGTATGGTCTAAAATTAACTTCTAATCACACCAAGGAAATGTGACAGAATAAAATGGTTACAATAAATAGCGGGTGTTTTCTTTCACCGGTAAGTTTCGATCATAATAAACTATATTGTCAAAGAGGATTATTTATCGTATATAAACTATTGAATCTCCTTGACATAAAAGAGGATTCTTTCTGTATAGTGTAAATGAGGCTAAAAGAATTACGTGGATCATAGGTTTAGAACTTTAGATAATCCCATCATTATCTAGTTCCCATAACTATAAACTCCACACAATAATTTCAGTAAAACTTATTTACATTACATCATAATTAAGTACTTTTTTTATTCTCTTGTTGCAAATATTTGTATTTGACTTTACATACGTGTAGTGTAGTTTTACATTATGAGTGCATAATGTAAGAGAGAGAAATGGTGCAAGTGTTCTCCTTTAACGTAACAATTTTGCTTTTATATCTCTTCTCAATTGTGGCGTATTAAAGTTGGCACAACCATGCATACCACGAGCTACTTTACAGCGTCCTTTTTAGTAAGTGGAGTAGTATAATTAATAATTATGGTAGGGTAAGGGTGTGGAGAGTTGAAAAATCACACATAAAATAGAGAATTTAAGTAACGAATCAATTAAAGTACTAATTTTAAGATATAGTAAAAGTAAACGAAAAAATTAAAGTGAAGTACAGTATACGGGTGGCAAACGGTTGGATTGGATTGGATTTGCGTGAGTTGAGTATGATTTGAGAAAAAAATGGTTGAATTATAATCCATCCAAATATAATATGGGCAAATATGAATTTGATCAAAATGATTCTAACCCATTTAAATAAATTTATTTTTCAAAAACATAAATTTATCCCTCCCCACATACCCCCCCCCCTCCTTTCACTAACCTACCCCTACAATTTTTTTGTTTTCTAAAAATAAAAAAAATCTGTTTTTTTTTTAAAAAATATTTACCTTCCCCCCACCTTCCACCAACCTACCCCTAAATTTTTTTATTTTTCAAAAACAAATAAATCAACCCTCCCCCTGGTAACCTCCCTGCCCTCCCTGCCCCGAGCACCCCTTTCAACTAATCTACTCCTAATTTTTTTAGCACAAATAAAATTTTTAGTGAAAGTGATCTAATATGGATCAAATGGATACTTATATTTAATTCATTTTGATCATATTTGTAGAGACTCTTAAAATAGTTTGAAATTCATAATTAATTAAATAAAATATAAATAATCCAAGTCATTAAATATAAATATAATTAACTCATTTTATTAATATGAACTGAAATTGTCACCGTACGATATATATTCGGTCTTATAGGGCCATCTTCTATACTTTAACTTGTGTAGTCATGAGAACACGCGTTTCAGGACAAGAAGTTAATTAACTTTACATATGGTATGACAGAAATATATAAAAATATTTTTTTGAAGAATATCTCCTTTTATATATCTCAAGTGTTTGGTTTAAAAAAAGATTCACGTGATACAAGGAGCAATCATTCAGATCGTGTCCAACAACTTTTTTAAGTGTGTAAACTTTTCGTATCATATTAGTTTATTCTTATTAATTCAATATACTCTTTAAGAAACTTTTTTAAATATTATTATGTTTTATGTAATCATTTAATACGAAGAATAATAGAATTCTTTTGATTTGCTTAATTGTGCAAGTAAAACATGTTCTTGTTGTCTTGAGCTAATTACACCAAAATGATTCACCAGCTAGGAAGTAGAGGCAAAATCAAGAATTGAAACTTATGTGTTTTAGATCCTAATTCTTTTAAGTTATTGAGTATTGAGTAAATAACTTATACATATTCTATAAATTTCTTAAGTTTATTGTTTAATTGAACCCGTAATCTATATTCTAGCTCTATTGGAAGGAGATAAAGAATCGCCAATCATTTAAAATGACAAAAAGGAACATTTATTGGAATCAAGAACCAAACCTTGCAACATGACTTACAGAAAGCAACCAAAACAATTAAAAGGAAATTTTTATTTGTATCGAATAATCGATGAAATCGTAGAGAGACGGTTTCCAAAAGACAGTCGCTCAATTCTGATTCTGGTCTGACTCAATCCCTTTACCATTTTGTTGTGTTCATCAAATCAAACCCCAATTTTTTTCTTTGTGATTTCATCAAGAACCTCAATCATTTCCTCTGAAAGATGGTTCTTGGAATCACCAACTTTACCTTGCCTGAAAAATATGTTGTTAGTAATAGTAGGAGTGAAAAATCCAGTGTGTGAACCTTCTTTATTCACCTCCAAATTACTCAGTTTCTCAAAGCTGCATAGCTCTGTTATCCTCTCCACAATGCCTTCATTTTCTTCCTCCAGTGAAAAAGGCTGCTCCAAGAACTCTGCTAATTTCTTTGCATTAAAGATTGGATCTTTCTTCAATTCTTCATACTCCAAGAAACAAACTTTCTTTGGAAATTCTAAACTTGCTTTATAATATCCCATTACATGATCCCAGAATGGACCAAAAGGGGAATACCCTTTGGAGAATTGGTCAAATGCTTCAGGTAGAGAAATGAAAGGAAGTTCTTTAGATCTTAATTTCTGTATAAAATGCCAGCAAGAAGTCAACACATCTTTCGGATCGCGAAAGACGTATACTATCTTGCAGTCAGCCAACTCTGATAAACAATTGTAAGCAAGATGTGAATGCATTAGACAAGTGTTTGGTGTTGGATTTGTTGGGTGGTTAAATGCATAAGCCTCTAAGTGTGGTACTAACTCATGTGGATTTGAAGAGAGCAAAGGGTGTGTGTTGAAATCTATTTCACCTCTGTTTTTAATAGAAAAAAGAAGTGCCTTAAGCCATGTAGTGCCAGATTTTGGGAAACTTGCTAGTAAGACAGTGTTTGGTTTTGGCTTGAAATGTTGCTGTTGAAGTGCTAGCAGACCTTGAACAACTTGTGTAGCATACCAAAAGCCTTTGTACTGGTGAATATGTTCACTCAGCCAACCTCTTTCTTTTGGTAGCTCAGAGAGTATAATTTGTTCTTTGGTGACACCAGTTGTGAGCAAAGGGATAGAGGATAAACTTGCCATTATTGAGTTTAATGGAGAAAAGGGAACAGAAGAAAGTAGAAAATCTTGCTAGACTTTAGAATAGGAAAGATAACAGCAACAGGGCTAAATATAATAGCATCACCTAACAATCGTATATATTATTACGAGTGAAAAGCTTCAAAATAAAAAGTTGAATTACCATTTTGTTTTTTTAGTAAATTAATTTAATTATTTATTTAATTAAATATAAATATTTTAATTACATTACGGTAGAATTTAAGTCATTAAGCCCTTTAATAATATAAAACAATATATAT
>NC_028639.1:69051540-69071699 GCF_001406875.1 Solanum pennellii
ATATATATATATATATATATATATATATATATATATATATATATATCATTATCATCATATCATATCATCATATATTATTAAAAGTGAGAAGCTTCAAAGTGTAAAGTTGGATTACCATTTTACTCCTAAACTAAATTAAAATATTATGAATTATCCAATTAGTTATATATCAATAGTAGATGAATATCTTGTATTAAATTAGTCAAATAAATTAAATATAGGAATACTGTTAAAATATTATGAACTATCCAATTAATTATATATTAATAGTAGATGAATATCTTGTATTAAATTAGTCAAATAAATTAAATATAAGAATACTGGTGAATGATATTAGGTGACTGATAAATTTCTTCGTGGATGATGATTACAAAAAAAAATCAACAGTTTATTAATAATACAAAATAAATTTGTATCCTTTAATAAAAAATGCATCATTTAACATTAATTTACAATACATCAGCTGTATTTCTAGGAGTTTAAGTATTTAAATGACTTAATAACATAAAAAATAATTATACTTTAAAATAATCGTTTTAACAACTTATTTCAATATGACATGGGAAATATATGAATCAAAATTTTCTTCTAAAAATAAAATATTATTTTAATTATGGAAAAATTATGTTTAAGATATTTTTTTGTCAGTTGTTAAAAGTGGGAAGAACTCAAATTAAAGTTTGATTATCATTTTATCCCTTTTTTAAAAAAAATATTTACCCTTTTCATAATAATAATAATAATAATAATAATAATAAATTCTACATTAATGCTAACAATTATAATTAAAGCCTATAGACTCTTCTTTGCGCCAATGCTTTAATTTCCTTCCATTATAATTGATAAAAACCGAGGATACTCCCACAATTAAGTATGGAGTGATAAATTTTTTTTGGGTTAAATTATCTTTAATAATTTCATTCTCTTCAACTTCTTAACTTAAATACTTTCATTCTCTTCAACTTCTTAGCTTTAATAATTTGATTCTCTTCAACTTCCCTTACCTAAAATTCCTTATTTAAAGTCACATTTTAAAGAACACCAAATTTGTAAATCTCATTTGAACATTTTACTTCAATGTATGCCAGATTTTCTCCGATTAAGAACTATTTTCTCATTTTTCTTTTATCATTTTTGTTTCTTTATTTTTACTTTTTTTGGTAACTTTATAGTAGATCTTCTAGGTACAGAAGAAAAAAAGTATCATTGTATTGGGGATGGTACCATTAGTGTAGCATTTGGATCACAGACGTCATCATTTGTGATAATATTGATACACAGAAAATGAATGTTTGGAAGGGTTCTATAAATTTTTATCACTATGTATGGATTAGAATAAAATAAACATATATACTCTCTTATACACCGATAGTTTTTATATTTTTTTAGTTTTTATTTTAATTGATGTAGATGAAGGATACCTATCTCCGGAAGATGTTTGAAAATGTTTCAAGAATTCAAATTTTGTTATTATTTCATGTAAATTGGTTTCGATTTTTATTTTTATTCTTAAAATTTTCTTTTTTTGTTTTCAAAGTGGATATGTGATCTACGCGTATAGTGTGTAAAGAGAGATTATTGAGGATATGTTATATCGACATATTCATATTATTACATGTAATATTATCTGAATTATTACAAATGTAACATTCAAATGTTATGGATTTTATTGAATGAATATGATGTAAATGATAAAATAAATATTATTATTTTAGCATTTTCTATATAATAATCCAATAATATTGAACAAACGTGCAACACTATGTATGAATTAGAATAAAATAAACATATGTACTCTCTTCTAAGTAATTTTCCAAATACAATATTAATTTTATACGTGAATAGTTTATCTTTTAATTGACTATCTAAAATGACAATAAGTTTTACTTGGCGGTATCAATTTGGGGGTCCCTGGACTTCTGTTGCTCTCCATAAAGCATTTGGTCCAATAGGCAGTTTCATGTTAAGTCAATTCGAGCTCGGTTGATAAAATTGCTGAATCCGCCACCGGCAAGTACATATACTACAACAATAATTTTCACACCAATCAATGTTGTCTTGCAACATTATTGGAATGTGACATATGATGAAGACCTTAACAAGTAGAAGAAAGTTGTGGCCTTTTGGGTTTGTATTGACATTAAACGGACATACATATGAATCAAGATATTGTTCAAAAACCTCAAATACATAGTCATCTTCTATCTTGTACCAAAGGCCAAAAAACCATAATAGTCGCTCTGATGCATCATATCATCAGTATAAATCACTTACATATGTTGCAGTAGTTATATGTTACAGCAACTAAAAATAATTGGATCCGCGTACAGAACAACAAAGAAGCAAAGACAAAATGTCTAACCTAGATGTGATCAAAAGGAACAAGATTATTACAAAAAATGCTAGGAAAATTTGTTCTATCATTTGTAGAGACAGAGAAAACCTCTCAACCATAAGTGATTCCCCTAAACCCTTTGTTGTATAATATCAGTTTTCCTTTTTTCACACTACTAAACTGATAACAAGACTAGGGAAGAATCCTTAATAGGGCAAAATTGTCTATTTCTAACTCTACAATGATGGGATCTCGAGTATGTGAAAAGTATAGTCGTTTCAATGTGTAGCACAATCCTGAAGGTGTGGGTGCGTCTGATTTACATATCGTTCCCACAAAGGCCTATACCTGTTAATGCGCAGCTTAAGCCATGGCTTCATGTTTCCATTGAAGTGAACCACTGCTGCACTCTCTATCAGGCGATTGTCAACATTCACGTCATAACCTAATCCCAACACATGCCACCTCCGATCAAGTGGCTCAGTCATTCCATAAAAAGCTAATAGTCCAGGTGGAAGGGTTCCTAGCTTCCAAATAGTCCTATCAGCATTTTGTTCTATCCAATAATGATATCGGGCAGTGACACTGGCTTTCCTCCAAGCAATCAAATCAAAAACATTCATACCAAATGCCCATCCACAGGCCTGGGGATCAAACTTAGAGCTGATGAGTGGATTCGAAAAATTGAGATACTTGTAATAACGATGAAAAGCTTCAAGACAAGTTTCTACTGCTCCATTCACATTTCCATGCAAATCCAGCGAAAAGAGAGGTGTCAGATCCTTCTGAACTACAACATCATCATCGAGGAAAACAATCTTCTCCAACTGCGGGTAAATCTCAGGGATGTAAAACCGAAGGTGATTCAACAAATGTATATATTTTGGATTCCGGAACTTTGGCTCGACACCCGTATCCTGAGATCCGTCAAAATAATACTTCCTGGAATCTGTGGACATTAGCTGCTTTACAGCAGGAGAATAAGATGAATTCAACCAAGTGAAGTTGTCAATATTCTGTACTTCTACTGTAGAACCTTTGAAGTCATTGTTCAGGAACCAAGCCAGCATCACTCCATAGTGTATTGAATCCGTTACGACATGGAAAACTAGCTGCTTAGGGTGATCAGCATTGGCCACAGTTGAGTTGATAACGACTGAAACTGCCAACAGATTATCTGAAAATATGCAGAAGTGATACAGGTTATTGTCTACTAAACGAGGTGAGTTTCTCCTCTCATCAGCAAAATCCTGCAGTGACTTTTTTGTAAGCCAATCAGCCATGAGCTTCATTTCTAGGCAGTGCAGGTTCTTTGGCAGAGACTCGGCTGTCAACTGTCCGAACATCATACTTTGAACAGATGCAGCATTGGCACGCTCTTCAAGAGCTTGAATATGTGATTTCATTGTCATCATAGTGGTAGCAATATCATAATGGGCATCCTGTGCCTTAAGGATGAGAGAAGATAGACTTCTTATGTTTGGCTCAGCTTCATCTAGAGAAATAGGCTCATCTCTCATTGCAGCTTTTGAGAGTAAAAGTTGACAACTTCTTATCTTTGTACTCAGCTCCCATGCAAGATGAAGATTGTTGTGCTCTTTTGCTATAATGATGTAAGCTTTGGCTAGTGTTGTTTGCTCTGCTATTTGTCTGGCATATGAATTAACACTTAACATCTCTTGTGTGAGATTCATACGCTCATGCACAACCTGCTCATTCCTAGACTCTCTTTCCTGGAACAATGAAAAATATTGAGCCAGTTGTGATTATCAAAGTACTTTAGAGTTAAAATAAAATAAGATGGAACTCAGCCAATCCATCCAGTGAAGGTCAACTCTATCTGTATAATCATTTTTTTGAACTTGGATATCTCTCTGTATAATCGTACATTGGTGAATACAACAAACCATACAAAAGTATAGGTAAACGACATCGCAATTCTCATTAAGGTCATCGTTTTAATAGGTGAACTAGTCAACAATTACACAGTTAACAAACTAATTCATCATTGCAGTTCTTTTATGTTTATAGAATGCAACTTCAAAAAGAACTTAGTTACTTTTACCAATTGTTAAGTCCTTGCTCTTACACCACGTAATGAATAAAATGGATATTGTTGTTCCTGGAAAGATTCTCTATACAAGACTTAGAAGACCTGTCAACTCAAACAGATGTGCCAACTACAAGGACTCATGGCACATTCTATGCTTCTGCATATTTTAACATCAGAAGAACTAGAATTGCTAACAAACGGACATTTAACATTTGTATTGAGAAATTATCAAAAAGAATTAAAAACAGCAATAGGTGAAAAGGGCTAGAAAGTAGCAAGTGGAGTGAAGTAGAAAAATTAATCTAGCTTTATCACTTTCAAAGCCAAGTATTAGGAACATGGGTTACATTTTATAATGATGTCCGTCAAAGGGTGATCTAGTAATGAGGGACCATCGAATTACTGAATGGGGTTAACACTTTATTTACTTCTCTGACCCAAAACAGGTCCCATTTTCAATTTTTCATCCTTAGTTAATCAGAAATGGTGTTAATTTATTTGAAAAATAATTTTAATGCACTGTATATGACTCTCGTGGAACCCATTTACTTTTCTGTAGAAACATTTTCCCCACGTTTATTCCTCAAAAATGGAAAAGCCAAGATATGGCTTCCCTGTGTAGAAACTTTTCCTTAATAAAGTGCACCAAATGAAAAATGGGACTACAGTTTAGGTCAAGTAATCTAAACAAGTCACACCCAAAAATCCATATTGAATTATAAATCTATAACACTTCTACCGTCAATACTTTTCTGTTGGTTTTATCAGATAAGACTTTCATAGCAAGCGTGTCAGCCATATATATTCTTTCCAAGTGACAGTCAAGGTAGAAGTTGAAGTGGATGTCGATTAAATCCTTGTTTCAGGAAGCGGGTGTTCAGAAAAAGAAAAAAGAAAATAGAGGGAAAATAAAAAGACAAAAAACTGTGACTATGTTGGGAGCAGGGACCAATTGCTGGTGTGATGGGAAATAAGTTGGAGGTGGATTGTTTCCATTCTAGCGGAAGGGAGAAAGGAATGGTAAAAGACAGGAAGCAGATCTAGGTATAGAGAGATGCAAGGATGAGCTACCCTTCGGGGTGGCCCAGTGATTTGGGCTTGAGACTTCCATGTTGGAGGTCTCAAGTTCGATGCCAGCGTAAGCAAGAGATTTGCTTTCTGGGTTGAGCTCATTGCACCGGGCTTGCTAGTGCGGATTCTCTCTTGTGTGGTTTTCAAGCTATTGCATAGGAGCCGGGTTTTACCATGTGCATACCCAAAGGGTAGCGGTTGTGGGTTTCCCTTGTCATAAAAAAAGAGGATGAGCTGTGTATAATGCACAGCAGCAGTGGTAGTCAAGTGCACAGGATCTAATACCACCACTTTCTCAAAATAATTAGCACGATAAAAAAGATTAAAGTCACCAGGGACACAAGCACACGGACAGCCACAAAGATCCAAAGAGACAACAAGTAAATTATTGACAACAATATTTAGAAAACAGAACGTTCAAACCCCCACAGGCACATCTAATAGATCTGGAACAATATAGAAGCGATCCACATGTTCTACATTCTAGCTTAGGGTAGATGAGCTACAAACTGAAAGAAAAATGGGCAATACAAAATTTCCATTATTGGAGCTGAAAGTTAAGAGAAAATCATTGCACTTAAGCTTAAAAGTGACAAGTATCACTTACAAGACCCAAAACATGAACAAATTGATGTTAATGCATTGAAAACTAAGTGCAGATTTACCATCCTACTAAAAACTACCAACCAGTATTGTGAAAATCCTAAAACAATTCATGAAACAAACATACAACAACAAGAAGATAATGTAGTCCCACAAACTCGAGTCCTTCTCTGATAGACAGTTGGTTCAAGGAAAAACAAATCAAAGCAATCCGATAAAAGAAGTAATTTATGTGAAAGCATAACAAGGCATGTTGAACAGTATCTACAACAATATAACACTATAATCAAAATAGAAGAAATAACAGATAGTAACAAAAACCGATCAATGAAAAACTACAAAAGTAATCCTCACACCAGTAGTATAAAAGATAGCAGATTCTCNCCAGTATTATAAAAGATAGCAGATTCTCAGATCAGAAACTCCCAGTAATGGAAAATGAACAAGGAGGATTTCTACTTTATCAAAAAATCAAGCTCATTAAGCTTGAAACTACTATGATTCAGAAAGCAATAAAACTAACGATGATCTGGGTCTGGATTTGTAGGCTTACCAAAACAGGTTGTTCTACGTGATCCTCGTGGTCATGATGATGATGAACTACAAACAAAACGAAACCTACAATTGAGAATATTCCAAGAAGCGACCAGATCCAACAAGATAGCCTCCTTCGAACCGGGCGCCGATAATCGGCCGCCCGCCGCCGCATCTTATACCTTTATCTTCCCCAATTCACCGCCAAAACAAGAAACGAGAACACCCAATCTCCAAGATTGAATCCACACACACAAAAAAAACCCAAATCTGAGACTCCCAAATCAAGAATCGAAAGAAAACCCGTCCCTAAAGAATCACAAATATTGCAGTAAACCCATTGGTCAGATTCAATGAATCAAGACAATGGAATGCAGAATAAGCTTAAACAATGAAGGGTGGCAAAATGGTGTTGGCCAAAACGATAAAAATGACTCAATGAGATTGAAGCAGCTTTAAAGAGTATAAGCATGGAAGATTGTGTGAAAGAGGACAAGCGGGGAAAATAAGGAGATGGGGAAAGATCTATTTTTGCTCATGAACAAATCTAATAAAGGAGCATGTGTTTAGTGAAAACCTTTACAACAATATCTCCACCATCATTCTTCTCAAGAGAGTTCACAGACTTTTGTCAACTCATATAACAAATTGAAAAGAAACAAGTATCACATCAAAGTTTTAGATTTTCTTATCAAACATTGTTCACAATGCAAATATTGTCACACACTCTGTCCAACTTGGCACTCTTTCGTTTCCGTCGGTCCAAAAAAAAAAAAATTTAACTTTTCTATAGCTTGTTTTTAGATAGACTATAAATTTTTTTAAAAAGAAAAATCTCATAAGTTTTATGTCTAGTCAAACGCATTGTCGTATATTAATATAGAATGAGTACTATGTGTATTAGACCGACACATGGATCATTCGTGATGCATGTCATTATAAGTCTAGTCCGATGAAATCGTTCTTTATTTTGTTTCTTAATTTAACACCTAATGTATTGTATTTTTTACCTTGCTTGCCTATTGGAAATTTCGAATAATACCAAAATCTTCCATTTAATTGCATCATTTTATATGGTTGTTTAAGTTTGAAATCTCATCCTTTCACCAAAAACGCTCGTTTGTTGAAGTTTGAAATATAAAGGATGAAGCCAAACGTATGTAATTAGAGTCTTTTATATGCCAGACTAGCTAATAGTAGGTTCATATATATATAGCTACAATTTGTCAACTTAGGTAAGTGTACATTTATTTTGTTGTTTTGAATTTTGATTGCAAATAGCAACTTGACTTGGACATGTACCTAAATATTACATCCAAAACAGTACTAGTTGGTTATGAATCATTTCGCTGAGGTTTAACTTATTCTATCATTAAGAAAATAGATCCATATCCCGGCCCAAATCACATTATAATATATAGTACTAGATAGGCTCGTTACAATTTGACTATCTCTACGATCATGTGGGAACAGAGTCAAAATTAAGAAGCTATATATGAGGTCTACATCTCTTTAACGATGTGAGACCTTTTGAGGAGAACTCTGCATATAAACCTAATGTTAAGAATATGTTTGGATTGATTTAGCATAACAAACAACATTCGTGTCCAACGAAATAGAACACCTCTCATTTTTGTGTTTTAATTTGTACAATTCATTTCCAAATGGAGGAAGTAGCTACTCGTTTCGTGCAGATTGTAACAACAGAAAGTAAAATGAAATTTTGTTTGGTATTATATATATAAATGTGAAGAGTGAATGATAGAAACGATATGATTAAGCTAAGAGCCAAAAGTCCTTGTGACGTTTAGTAGTAATGAGATATCCTCCATACTTGCTGCTCTTTCTTCTTACTGCAATTGTCAAGCATTTTGCATTTTGAATACAGTGTTCCACAACTCTGTTTTTCGACTTTTTTCCTAACCATATCCTGCGTAAACGCCACATTATTGATCTTTTTCTTTGTCCCAATACGAGTAATGACACTTTTCTCTGCTTTGCTGCTTCTACAATTGCAGGCCCTTTTTCTTTCCCTTCTTCCACTGCAATCTCTACTTGCACCTGTTAACACACAAATCATCACAATTAACCGTTTTTCCAATGAATACAATCTTGGGCCGCAAGAAAAGCATCTCTTTATCTGTGAGGATGCACCCAAGCAAGCATCATATTCGATCATGACTCGAATCCAAGCTCATAGACAAGATATTGGTGTTACCCGAATATCCTCCTCCCAACACCTACCTCATGCTTGGGAATCAAATCGATGACATTGACTTTGATATCACTGGTTAGGACTAAACGTTTATCATCATTATCAAAAGTCAATTTTATTTTTTAACAATATGTCCACCAAGAAAGTGTAATGTTGATCATGACTTCGATTAACGCCACCTCAGCCCCTTCGTGGGTCTTGCCATAGACATGAAATAGACGTTGCCCAAAACTTCTCTTATTAACTTTAAATTTTGTATTCAACATCCAGATTGAAAACAAATGCATTTTGTTCATGACATTTCTCTCTCACACACACTCAAAATAAATGATTTAAATCACTAAACAAAGAGACAAATTGCTTAGCAGCAAGTAAACACATGCTAGCATGAAGCTAAAAAAGTAGGAGTTGTTAATATACTTGCCATGTTGAAGTGTTGCCTAGAGAAAAAGGTTATTTTACCTACTAATTGGCTTCATTATGCCAACCAGAAATACTGGACAGCACCTTTTTAATTATATTTATTGGTAACTTTCCATGTGATTTGGTACGGACAATATTTGGACTGACACTATTCTCCCATTCAATTATCTAACTTGGGCCATTTGGACTTGCTACAACATTATTAGGTGAAAACAATAGTTCTATTTTGAAGGATCGTGGTGGAGTAGTAAGTATTCTTTCATTCTTAATTAAAGGTCTCAGTACGAGTCCCTCTATGTATGGTGTTGCGTTTATTAGGGAGTTTTTACCCCCAATGAGGGATTTCTCAACGTGAATTTGGATTTAGTCCGACTCTAATGTGAGTACTAGGGAAAAGATAATAATTTTATACTAGTAGCTTCATTGACCAATCAATTAAATTCAAATATAGAGCAATTTCAGTACTTACCCCTGGTCTCTTTGTTTGACATATAGTTTTCATGGAGTAAAGAAGTTCATAGGCTCTTTGAATAATTTCACTATTCTCATTTTCACCTACACAAGTAATAAAAATAGGAACATTAGTCACATCTGTTTCATTTTCACACGTCTTAATTTGATTAAACATGACGACGTTTTAAAAAGAAAGACATTTAAATCTTGTGATCTAAAAATGTCAGTAAAAGTTTTACCTTGTTTAGTGGGCTTGATTATGGAGAGAAGAATAATTGTGTCATGGCTTTGAACAGTATGTGTAAGTGCCCATTGCAGAGCACTTTTGGCTTCAACACTAGTATCAACCATAACCATGACTCTATTATTAATCCCATTTTCAGTATCTGTCTTCGATTCATCTGTGTTGTAATTCATCTCAATGCTGTTTTTGCTTGAAAAATCAGACTTGTTATCATCGGATTTTAACAAATCAATCGCCTTCTTGTACAGCTGAGAAGGCGAATTACGCGATCGAACATGGACTGCAGTTCGATTCATACAAAATCCTGGCAATTTAACACGCACAGTACGCATCATGTTTGAGAATTTTGTTCAACAAATTGGTGATTTTGTGGTGTTTTTATTGAAGGAGTACTAAAACTTTTATATGTTTTAGAATGGGAGGGAGAAAAGGGTGTGAATTTATATATGTAGTGACTCAAATGTCATGCCAAATCATTTTCTAAAGTGGGGTTCTTGGTATTTTGACGTGCTTAGCATGAAGTTTTTGTAGACCCATACTGACTAATTTGTTGAATTAAATGTCAATGATTTAAGTAGTAGTGTTAACATTTTTGTTAGCCAAAATATAAAAGTGGATACCTAACATTTATTGTTAACTAGCCATTCATACATTTTTTTTCTCTTTTTTGACAAAGAGTGTTCAACTGATCATCCTTCACTATATGTTGCTATGCAACTGATCGTCTAGGGAATGATAACTGGAGTTTCTTTCTGTAATAAAAATGTCACTATATTACAAAGCAATTACTATAAATAATGTTTGTGTGACACGAGTAATTAATTAATAACTTTTTTTTTTGAATTATTGAGTTTAATGGTATTCGAATTTTTTGTAACGTGAGGGGCTGTTCGTTTGAAGCTTTTTTTAAAGATCTAAACGTGGGGAAGATTTGTGGTTGGAAATTGGAATCACAAGATTACAATTCATTGTTTTTTTTTCTCTATTGTATATTATGTATATACAAAAAATCCATGGATGCTGATTTAGGAACATAATTAAACATCGTTATTAAAAAAATATATATAGTTTTAAGTTCAAATCTAATGCCACATATACTCCTATGGAATTTGGTAGAGCCCCACGTATAAAGATAAATCAATTTGTTGAATTTATGAGACACACAAATAGAAAAAGTCAACTTTATTTGCAAGCTGTAGTTTAGGAGTATTATTATTAAATAGTGTTCATTCTCTTTTTCCAAGAAACTTTAGTCTTGATTCCAATAATGTCAACTTTTAACTCTATCATGTACCCGACCACATAAACCTAAATTGATTGTGTTTTTTGTTTGGATTAGGAGAAAATTGGTTCTTGTAGTTTGGCAAAATTCCATTATATACTACTACTATTTCAATATTGACTTGTATGCATTTCTCATAGTGTTATTTGTGTCAAATATACCTAAATAATGACCCAACCACCACCCACCCATTTTTTAAAAGAAATTGTAAAATTTACTCTCAATTTGGATAGTGGAATGTTCTAATATTCAAAGTTGATATACAATATATTGAAAGAGAATAGCTAGTAGGAATACTATATGCAAATAATACAGATATATAACATATGGTGTTTGTTTTCAAGATTTTAGATCTTATATTGATAGTGTATTAAAATTACTTACACCAACGATATACAAAAGTTAAACTTCATATGATTAGAATGTTTTTTTGTCCTTTTGCGGATAAATTATATACACTAACAATATAAAAAAACATAAAAAATCGTTTTCACGAATAATCAACTTTTCTCCACTGGTGGAGTCATATTGGAAACAAATGGGAGAGATTCAAGAAGTCTAAGTGGATTAATTAGGACTAAAATATACATGATTGGCCACGGACTATTTTGGACAAAATAGTGTTGTAGGAGTCAATGTCATTATCATAATCACTTAATAGTCAATATTTTGATTAGTAAATATTCTGGAAGCATGAAAATTCTTGCGCCCTTCATGGCTAAAATGAATATATCCCTCCAATTAATGACCCCAGAAATCCAATATAAAAACAAAAGCCTAAATTTGAAGTACTGATCGCGATTCTTTATTAATCGATTCACAAAATGTTTTAATTTACTGTTCTATGATAATGAAAAGGCTATGTATAACACGAAATGTACTTATATATCTAACTATTTATCGAAAAGTAATTCTTAAACTCATGTTCCTTCCGGATAGGGTACCAAAAAAAAGTTTATCTTTGAATTAATTAAGGTCCACATGTAAAACATTTGTGGTCTTTTTGAGGAATTAATGAAAGCCTTTAAAATTTTATGTTGAACTATCGACGTGCACGCACACACTATAGATTATATCTATTTATAAAACTAAATGTGTATATTAATTGTCGAAAATCTAATCCAATTATGCAGAAGCAATACGTCATTAAATGTACATTGATTAAGGCAAGGAAAATTAATAATCAGAATACTATATAGCATATAAACATATATATGTATACAATCTAATTGACATATAGTACTACTTAGATTAAAAATCATATCCTCACTATTGTCACCCTTAATCAGAGGTTTTGGTTCAAATTTTGAATATGAAAACTGCTAGGAATACCACACTCGAGCCCTCATCGAGCGATCTAAATTTGCGAATTCGATCGGGCAAAAAACCAAAAGGGAAGTAATATGAGCAATAAATATTAGTGCTAGTGGTAAAATGTTTTAAGACAAAACACCCTAAGAGAGGATGATATATGGTACTACTACAATATATTGTGCATATTGTTACACAACAGCCATATATACACCATACACAATTAAGTAGATATGAAAGTTGTGTTTGTCTAATATGTAACATACATATATATAATATATGTGCATATACTATTAGTGATTAATAGATAACATAATATTGTCCGCTTGGTCGTTTATACTTCATTAAGTTTTAAATTAACCGTTGAGATGGCGAAGCATCCATGGAGGCATCACAGAAGTACTGTTTTGTTGTTGTTGCCGCGATGATCCTTCAACTTCTCCATTGTCTCCTGCATTTGGGTATGCTTCCCTGCAATTTTTTCGCGTAGAAATCAAATAGGTAATCATAAACGGTATGAATAACATGAAAGTACAACGGAAAGTAATATTTATAAAAATTGTATGGGGACAAAGAAAATACCCTATGTGAAGATTGTTAAAGGGGTGTGGCAAACCAAACGAAGATGAATTGAGATGATCATGACTCTGTTGCTCCCACGGAGTCTGTTGGGCCATCTCTTTCTCCCTTTCCTTAACCTATTCAGCCAATATCCTCCAAACTTGTTAAAAGCAACGCGAATCATTGAGTGAAATCTAAAACATTTTACAAGAAAATTAACTATTGTACCTGCTTTGAAAGATTGTTGTTTTGTTCTTGCAATGCCTTGTCCTGTGTCAAGTAAAAATAAAGTTATATAACTATAAGCAACTTGGTCCTATCAATGCAACAAAATTTTCCCTGTTTATTATTGATTACAACACTAAACTACATGAAAAAACTTGTGACACAAGTATAAAATAAGTTTATATGGAATGGATAGGAAAAAACTATATATGATACGCGCAAAAAAAAAAAGGATAATAAGCTTCACATATACCTTCTTTTGAAGCTCAGAAATGGATTCATGCATCAATTGGTTCTACAAGAAAGAAAAAGTCTTAAGTTCAAAATGTTTTCTTAAACAAAGTACTGCACATATATACATATGTATACAACTACATGATTGTTGTTATACCTTTCTAGATCGAATGTGCTTAAGAGCAGAATCGAGCTGGTGTTCCAGATTCTGAAGCTCTTTCATACTCAATGTGTCCAACTCTTCTCCTGCATAATGCCTGTAAATAATCAAATATACGTCAGTAGAAACGAGGGATTATTTATATATATATGTATATACACATTCGTTATATATGTATACTTTTGGTTTCTTTGCAAAACCTCAAGTCTGGCCTTAAGCTTAGCATGTTCCAAAGTCCAGCTACCCTGCAAAAAGTTACAAAAAATTTTGATAAACCAAGTCCTCCAGGAAGCAACTTAAAATGAGATTTAACAAAGACGACTTTATAATTAGGCATACCGGGGTTACAATATCAGTAGCATTAAGCTGCCTTTCAGCATATGAGTACCTTTCATACCTTTCAAGAATCCTTTCCATGCTAACATGACAAGAGAAACACCAATAATCAAAGATTTTATAAACCAGCGCGATGAAGTATAACTATATATTTTGTGCAGATACTTGGCCTATTCTATCTAAAATTGCATCAACATCGTGTACAATAATCACGTTGCACCAAAAAGCTAGAACATATCAACGCGTAATGGAGAGTAATCTAACAAGCAAGTTTTAAGATAATCCTATAAGGGCGGAGCTAGGTATAGCTAAATTTAGAAATAGTAACGTGAGACACAAACTAAAGGCCAAAAAAAAGTTTAAATTGAACTCTTCTATCAAAAATTCATGAAAATAATAAGCATACAAATACTTCTTACCTAAAAACAAGCATACAAATGAATATTGATGATATGGATATCTATATTTAATCGATTTCTAGCAAGTCATCAATCCAACACATATGGGTCGAATTGGACAGTTCGCTAATTAAAAGGTTCTCGTGAGAACCTCTTCACCCTAAAATTTGTTTAATTTGTTAAGAGTTAAAAGATTGTTTAATTTTGTTTAAAGTAAAGCTTTATATTTACACTTATATTGGGGGGGAAATCAACTTGTATTAGTATATAATTACCCTCAAATTTCAATATTTATGATCTACATCACCACACAAAAAGGAAAAAAAAAAGATGTAACATTATTCGATTCACTTGATTTTAATTGCTTTGGACTTTTCAAAATTGTTATCAAACCTTGACCGAATCCTCTAAAAATGTACCATTATTTTTTTTTAAAACATACACATATCCATGGACATTTTCAAAGAATCCAAATAGTAATATACCTAGAAGAAAAATATCATGGTCAAACAAAATAGTGATAAACACAAATTGAGATCCTAAATTAATGTTGAGAAATATAAAACTTGCTTGATATTTAAATTTACCAATTCCCCAAAATCCACAAATTTAAGCAACGAGCTTTAACAACATGAATAGCTATTCAACTTGTATCTTCTAATACTTGTTATGACTTATTGATAAACATAAAAACTTTCTTCTTGTTGTAGCAAGTGCATTTTTACTATTAAAATTAGGCCAATTTCATTGATGGCCTCCTAAAATTGGTATTAGGTTTCACTTAGACATCTTGAATGGGGATATTCATTTTAGACATCTTATATAGGTTTTAATATGTCACGTTGACACTTTTTGCTGACATGTCAAAATGAGTGTGATACACTCAACAATAGAGCGTGAAAGACTCAATTTATTTATTTTTTATTTTATTTTCTCTTCAAATTCTTTATTCAAATCTTTCAAGTCAATTTCTTCTTCTTCATTGTATTACTTTTCTAAATCTACAATCACTTCCATCCACCATTTTACCGGGAAAATGAACACCAGCACTCAAATTTTTTATTTATTCTCTCTTTCTTTCTTCCTCTCCTCTTTTCCTCCATAGAACAACAATAAGAGAAAGACGAAAAAGAGATTCGAAACAATTTTAAAAATTGATTAAAAAAATAAAAGAATTGTTAGATATTGAAGAGAAGACAACTATCCTTGGGAGGGGGGAGTTAAATTGATTTTTTTAGAATAATATTTTTATTTTATTTATTATATAGATTTTATAATGATTTTTAAATTAAAACTACATGTATAATCATTTAATTAGTTGTTTGTCACGATTCTTCATCTCTTTGCTTATTGTCAAAAAACTATCAAAATAATATAGCAGGACCCTACATAAAGTGTCTAAAATAAATATCATCCAATTAAAGTGTTTAAATAAAACTTGATGCCAACTCTAGAGAGTCACCGATGAATTAAACCTTAAAATTAATATTATACATTATTTTGATGTGTATAAACTAATGAGATAGTGTTCACTGTTCTTTTGGTATCACTAATGTCGTGATTTTTACCTTTAACAACTTGCTAAAACTTAAATTATCTAACCATCAACTCATGTTTTACAATATTATTATCTCACTACCTTGCTAATTAATCTACGAAAGAATTCTAACACCTATAAATAGACAGATTGCGCAAACTATGATTAATATTGAGATCTCTAATAATGAGAAGGATCTCCTTATTTGAACAATTAGCCAGACAGATTTGTTTACTACGAAAAGTGCTTGGAATTAACCTTATGAGATAGGTTAAAACCAATTTTTAACAGATCAAAAATATTAATTCAGAAAATTCCATTTCAAGATTTCAAAAAAGAAAAACATTAATTAATAACAAGACATCTACCAATAACATATTGATTAACATTTAAGATTTATGGACCTTCTAAATGTTGTTGAAAACTCAACAAACAAGAGACTACAGAACATCTTTTCAGTGACAATGACATAACAAGAAATACATAATAACAACAAAAAAAGGACACTTTTAGTGGTAATTGAGTTAATGTCATTACATTTAAGAGTTGCTAAAACTTTAAAAGTTCTTTATATAAATTAATGTTGGTTAGAAATATTCATTTTGTTATTGACACTAAATATACATAACAATAATGTTGCTAAATAATTGACGCAAAATCCGTTGTACTACGTTTACCATATTAGACAAAATATGATGCAATGATAGTTGCACAGAATTAACTTACACAAAATTTAAGAAGTAATGATAATCCAGAAGATATTTTTATTTTTGAATATATATACATATAATATCAAAAATCATGTTAAATACGTTATACTATTACAACTTATATAATTCAACCATTCCCAATATTGCATTTATTGTTATGAAATATGCTCAAATATAGTAAATGTTGAGCAATTGAGCATGTGCACAAGAAGTTAGGCTTTATGTCCCACTCTCTTATGTACTATTTTGTTGGTGATTGATGAACAAGTAGGGGTCCTTGCAAAAAAAGAAAAGATAAATTGTTTTTTTTTAAAAAAATATGAGAAGTATTGGAAAGTATTTGCAAGTGTGTTTGGAAAAGGAAAGTTAGTGTAGTGAAAAAGAATTACATTAGAGAAAAAGAGAAAAAAATATATAGTCTCCAATTCATTCTCTACAAAAGATGAATATTATTTTGTCCAAGTAATGTGTTCTTTTGGTGGAGCTTTGAAATTAATAATTTGTCCGAGGATGATTAGAGTCATATGACATTGTCGAACTATTGTACATTGAGAAAAAATTGTAAGTAATGATCTGAATCTCTTTAAAAAGAGCAACGCAAAGAAATATTTATTTATAAAAGGCGACATAATATATTGGATAGTGTTTTTGTTAATTCTATAGCTAGCAAGACACGAACTAGTAATATTACCACCGATTTGGTATGGATACATATCAAGTACATATAAAATTTCTCTTTTAACCAAAATTAATAATAATAATAATAATAATAATTACCAGAGTTTGGCATAAGTAAACTTTTAATTACCTCTATCACAAAAAGCTGAATATTTCATAATTCTAAACTAAAAACTCTTACTTATCACTTGTACTATTAATACTCTCTAGTACTAAATTTCACTTGTTACAGTATCTTTTTGGGATCTTTTGGTTGAGAACTAGTTATTTAGAATTAATTCTTCTGGGATAACTTGTTCCATCCTGTATATGAGATAACTTATTTTATCATTACTATAGTATAAATAGTGGAATAATTTATCCAAACATATCAACCAAACTTTTATTTCAGTACTATTTTTTTTATCACATGACAATATTTTTATCCCTAGCACGAAACGATAGTGCATAACCTATTTGGGTTCACCCTTGTACCCAGAAAATACACTAAACAACCATTGAGTATAAATTGAAAGGCTGAACCATTGACGTGGACCATGAGTACGATGTGCTAAAGTTCAAAATGCTTTAGTCATTTTTATTTATTTTTATCTAAATTCAACTAATTTCACGAGATATTTTTCAAATAACTCGCCCACGAGAAATCTTTTTTGAAAAAACTCGTCATGAAAATAGTTAGGTAAACAGCATCACACGGTACTGGGGTTGTTCATATACTTAAAAGAGAAAGAAAAAGATAGATTGTGCTAATTAGCATCGTATTACAATTAATTATAACAATAGTTGCTTTACATTAGTGAAATGACCTCTCCATTTTCTTCAGTTACATAATTATGGTGCGCATGGAATTAATTATTTCTTGTATTATTATTCCAATAGATCTGTTTAGTTTTAATTAACAAAAATAAATAATTTTGTTGTATCCATTTTCAAATAGATCTATACAAGATCAAATTCAGAAACAAAACTCGGTACACGTTTTTAATTCTATCAAAATTAAACCCTTAAAAAAATAGTTGTGTAATTGCATGCAATATTGAGGTTATTTTAATCTACTTCATCACAAAAAAAAAAAAAGAACTAGAAAAAAAAATAAAGTGGTGCAGAAAAGAAGTGAAAAAAAATAAATAACTACATATATATAATAAATGGTATACGTACCAAGAGTCAGTAGAATACTCAAAGAGTTTTCCTTTAGTTGAGAAAACAATGAGTCCAACTTCAGCATCGCAAAGCACAGAGATCTCATGAGCTTTTTTAAGCAAACCAGATCGCCTCTTTGAAAAAGTAACTTGACGATTAATTTTGTTCTCTATTCTCTTCAATTGTACTCTTCCTCTACCCATATTAATTTCTTCTTTCTTCTTTCTTCTTTCTTCTTTGTGTGTGTTTATATATGTATATTGTGTAATGAAAATGGATATTTATGTTTAGTATTTCTTTGTTTTTGGCAAATGATAAATAAAAACTGTATCGTTATTGGGAAGTGGAAGGATCTCCCCAGATAGGAGAAGAGGTTTTAATAAATACCAGAGTGGTTTCGTCAAAAGTGTTGTCAAATTTCTATTGGTTCACAATACTCTTCAAGTCGTTTAACTTATACTCACCGTTTTAAAAACAATGAACCTAGTCTGATTTGGCACAAAGTTTAAGAGTATAAAGAAGATTTTTAATCTTATGATTTTAAATTAAAGTTACATTAAATATATAAAATTATATTTTAATTATGTGATAAAAAATTATTACCAAAAAAGAAAAAAGTTATTTTTTCTTAAACTAAACTAAAGAGATTAATAATTAACAAAAACGGACTCACTCTCTCCCTTTTCTCATTATTACTCGGCCGCAAACTCTTAAAAATACACGCCTTAATTAATACTCTTGTCTAATAGAGTATTCATTTAGCATATTTTTTTAAGAAAATTGTAAAATACTAAGGATATGATTTTTTATATGATGGATAATTACTGTTAAACAGATAAAGTATAGATACTTACTTATCTAATTTTTATTTTATTTCTTTTATTTTATTTGTCTATTTTGATAAACTAAAAAACGAGTTATAATTTTTTTTTGTATATTAAACTCTCAATTAATTAATATTGAAAATATATAAAACTTCATAAAAAAATTTTAATTTTAATTTATCGACTTTATAATTAATAAAAATAAAATGACAAATTTACTATATCAATTATGGACAGATGGAGGATCAAATAGTATTTCAACAATTTTAATTTAAGAGAATAAATAAGTAAAATAAAATATTTAATTTTAATATACAGCAAGTAAAAATAGACAGAAGGAATACGTACGTACGAACACGTTGGGGTTGTGGGAATTGCATAGTGTGTTTATTGGGATTAAAACTACTGAATTTCTTACTTATTCGTTACTGGTTAGTAGAAAAAATTTACAAAGAATACTTTTATATATACTCTAACAAAAATATATGAAAAAAAGAACGATGTATACATCGTAACAGAAATAATTTTTGACGATATTAAATATTAATATTAATAATGAGTGTAAAAAATTTTTATCGATATTAATTGAATGTCATTAAAATTAACATCGCTAAAAGCTTTTAAAATATATATAAAAAATATCAATTACTATTAAAAATATATATTTAATAATGATTAAAAATTAAATAACGCTCAAGTCGTGAAGAGTCGAGGTTCAAGGATGGGATGACAGGACTTTTAATTTTAACTCTGCTCCATTAATAAAATGAAAAGGATGAATGTCTAATACCCTCCATCGGAGATTTTTAGAAGAAAAAAAAAGTTTACT
>NC_028639.1:69072038-69076860 GCF_001406875.1 Solanum pennellii
GGAGTTTAAAAATAAAAATTGAAGTTGAAAATATTTTTAAAAAGCAAATTATTTTTTTTGGGAGGGGGGTGGCCGGTGGTGGGTGGGTAGGGGTCAGGGATCGAGCAGAAAAAATTAAAATTTTAAAATTGAATTTTTTTTAAAAAAAATGTTGTTTTTTCCAAAAATAAAAATATAATTTAAAATTGGAGGAGAGTTTTGAAAAATATTTTCGTTAATTTTTTGAAGGAAATTCATTTTCCTTAATTTTAAAGAAAATGAGTTGATTTGAAAAATATTTTCCAAAACTTTTCTCCCGATCAAACATGAGAAAATTGGAAAATGTTTTTCTTCATACCAAACATACTCCTAATTTAAGTATAAAGCATATCATTTAATAGAATAAATTAAATAAATACTTTAGATGAATATTAATTGGTATCTTGATTTAGATAGATAATTGGGATGGGACCTCATGTTCAAATTTTAAGAGAGATAAAAATTACTAAATAATTCTTTTCATCTGTTTTAGTGTTGTTGGATAGAATTGTTTAATACATTTTGTTAAAGGATGATGATAAATATTTTATGAAAATTAATCTAAATGTACAAAGATCATCAAAATATTAGTATCATCCAAAAAATAATTTCTTAAAAATTAGGCAAGAAGATATGGAAATAAGATCTTTTGTTTTTTCTTATATTTGAACAAAAGAAAATGATTACGTATTTAATATTTTATATGTAATATATAATGAATAATCTTTCTTTTAATAAAAGAATCATAAAATTATAGACAACTAGAAAAATCATTTCTTTTTGACTAATATGGCAGCACATGTTAAAATCCAATGATAATAAAAGAACATAGTACAAACTACTATTTCTATTGTAACTTTAATTTTTGTTAATGGATTTCAGTTTCACCTAAGCGTAATAATGATGGCATTTTTAGTTTGTTTTTAGCAAAAACTCAACTGGGAATAGCTTTTCTTATGTCTACTTTTTCTTGAGAGGAATATTTGTACACCTTCCCATCCCTATTCTTATGGTTTTACATCTTTCACCAAACGATTATAAAGTTGAAATTTCATATGCCTATTTTATTTTTCAATCTTAATTTTCTCTCTGCTAACACTTTTACCATATAATTTTCTAAGAAAATTAAACATAAGTAATTAAAGGCATTTTGTACTAGTGTATATATCATATTGTCATAGATTTAGTCTTTAAAGCATAACTGTGGTATTTAACAACTTGCTTACATTCTTATATTATTTGTTCATGATCAGGGCCATTTTAATCCGTAGGTCGTAATCGCTTGGGGATCATACTGAGATCACTAAATGATGAGAATTTTAAAAAATATTTTCTTAATTTATAACTTTCATTAACACTTAAGAGTTATTCAAATATTATTGATGGTTTAGATTTATTTTTTAAATTAAAAATGTTAAGAGAAATAATACAAGTAAAACATAATGATGTAACAAAAATACACTATCAAATAAAAGATTTGATCCTTTTCTAAATAAAAATATTGCTTATAGAAGAATATTAATTATTCATGTAATTGTTGCCTCACTCGAGATAAGTTTTTCGAAACTAAAATTGATTAATTTAAGGACAACAAAATCTCAAAAGAGATTGAATGGATTAACTATATTATCAGTTAATATATAATTATTAAAATGAATTGATAACAAAACAATAATTAATTATTTGAGATCTAAAAAGGCTAGAAAAGTATATAAATATTTCGTAATTGATTTAGCAAAAAATAAGTTTTAAATCTATTGGACTTACTTAGTGAAAATAGATTGAAAAAGCATAATTTAGCACAACTAATATATCAAGTATATATGATGAAAAAAATATTAGGACCCCTCTATTAATTTTTACACTAATAAGCTTCTAATCTTGAGTCAGCCCTACTCACGATTTTGCTATGCCAAATTAGTCTAATATTTTAGGAATCATTTAGAGAATGATAGAGAGAATGCATGAGCACTGCTAGAAATAAATGTATTGTAGATCAAAACTTTGATTTTTTACTTTATGAAGTTACAATGGATGCTCGAATGGCTAAAGTGAAAATAATAATTTATACATAAGTCGCTATATATTTAAATTTAGGTTTCCTTTTTAGAAATATCTACATGTGTAAAATATTTAGAAATCTTTTATATAATTTTGTAATCTTTCATAAAAAATTATATAATCAATCATAAAGACTAGCCTGCAATGTAAATTCTCCACGCAAACAACTTTGTGCCACATGATACTTATGTAGCATGATAGGGTGGTGGATCTTCACAGTGTTCTCCGTACCACTTCACTAGACAATGGCCTAAAAGATACCATTAACATTGCGTATGCTGAATTCATAGCCTCATGTAATTTTTGCTTCTCAAGAACCTCACGTAATTAATAGCAGACAACTTGAGCATAGGGGGTCCGGATTGACGAAAAATGAGGACCATTTATGAACAGTAAAATTAAATTTATTTATTTTTTGTGTATATAGAGCAGATCAAATTAAATTCCTATCGGCTAGTTTATTCATCACTAATATATCTACACGTGCTTGTCCATATTTCGCGTGACATGCCATTTAAAAAATAATAAATTCTATATGATAATTTTACTGTACCACTCCAAATTAATATTTGGGGGAAAATTTGATGTACAGTGTTTATGCATATAATTTGTTATTATTTGGCAAATATTTAGGTCAAATTGCATTATTTGGGATCTTTTAAAAATTGAAATTTTACACCAAATTTTTATTTTTTATAAAAATATTCTCTGTAGTAGTTGTTTGCATTGCATTACATAATTTTTTTTACGTGAACACCAATGTAATGATGAAATATTCAGTGAATATGAAAATGACCATATGGTTGTTGATGAAAATGATGAATAGTCGGCTCAGGATAACAAAGTCATATGCTTTGTCTACTTCATGATGCTTGTTACTCACTCCAAACTATCGCATTGCTCTAGTGTCATGCGCATTACTTGTTATTTGTTGTAACAAAGATCCAATTAACTTGTCATACAAATTTATGGTTAGTTTTAATAGTTTTTAAAACTTTTGGATATAAAATAATATTTTTAAAAAAAATAAAATATATTTTTTAAATATTTTAACCAAACACGTGGTCAAATTTTACCCAACTAAGAACATTCATAAATTGGCCAAATGCTAGCTAATATAAGTCACTTCAATATTGCGAAATGAATAGTAGTTTTATAATAAGTATGGAAAGGGCAAGTAGGTCCGAATAAAAGATGTAAAGTTGTATAGTTTCTGCTTAATTAAGGGGCCCCAATGCGCTGGCTTCATCACATATTTTACTAAATACAAAATGAAAAAATTGAACTCCAAATGTGAATTAGGATTCTTTAGCTTTATATTATTTGATCTTTGTACATTTAAGTTTTGATTTATATTTTTTTAATAAAAATTTAATTAGAGATATATTTATTAAATTAATTTTATTAATAATATTTCAAAATTATAAATTCAATTACTACAATTTAATATTAAGCGTAATATAGAAAAAAGTAATAAAACCGCAGTATTCATTTTCTTCAACCATTTTCCTTGAATTCGACCTGTTCCTCAATGCTCTTCCCGGTTTTGGAGCTTCCGTTCTTCTCCGCAACACAATAAGGCCTCATTTGTTTGCATTTAATGGAGGTCTAAATCTTAATCATTCAGATTCAGCCCATTAAATATGTTTGGTTTTTTTAGATATGAATCTGAATAATTCAAATTCAGCCCATTAAGTTCATTTATTTTATTTTAACAAAAAACTCTTAATGAGTGTAAATAGTTCTGAACGAATTAGATATGTAAGAGACTCTTAAGAACATTCAGACTCATTTTGATAAATTATCAAATAATAAATCACAGCTTCTCTGCTTTGGGCATGCCTTTTTATCTCATAACTAAAAACTTTCTTTCTTAATTTTCTCGATCAAACACCATTTGTTTTCCAACTGGGTTTTTATAAATCCTTTCAAGTTTTTTTTATATTAATAATTTTCTTGTATTGATATGTGTCAAGAACAGTGGTTGTAATAATATTTTTGGTGTATTGTTGTTTATCAAGGTTTTTCAATGAAAAAATAGTACTCCAAATTTTTTATCAAAAGTAATATATTTTCTTGAAATGAAAATTTTATAATATTTTATTAATATAATGTTCATTTTTCACTTCCACAATAGATATTGAAAGCAAACAACATTAATTATTTAGTATTCAGATTTAGAGACTACATCTTAATATTCAGATGTGTATTCAGATCAAATCACTCAAGTCTTAATGCAAATCTTAATATTCAGATGTATATTCAGATTCAAACCTCTTAATCTTAATGAAACAAATAAGGTCTTAATTTAAATGGAAACAAATGAGGTCTTAATTACTAAATGGATAAGTAAAATAAAATGATTTTTTAAATAAAAATCAAGTAAAATCAAACGTAAAAAATATTTAATGAAATAAGTATGATTTGTAAGCGTAAATTTTGGTATCCTAATTATAATCAAATCAAATTTAGTTGTCCCCTCAAAATTGCTCCACTTATTTAAATGGGAAAATGGTATATAGTAGAAAATTACTAATTCAAATTAAATGTTATAACTATAGTTTGATTTAATTATATCTCATAGTAAATTATTGTTGTTTCGCGCCTCTCCAGGTGAATCAGAGCTCGTCATTCTCGTTCTCTCTCTTGACTCTCTCACTTTTATACAAACACAAAAATATAAATGTGTTTGTGTTTGTATAAATCGAGAGAAAATTATATATATATATATATATATATATAT
>NC_028639.1:69076932-69135480 GCF_001406875.1 Solanum pennellii
TATATATATATATATATATATTCGTTCCCTCTCCCAAATCTTGCTTGCCACTCTCCTAGATCTCGCTCACTCACTCGTCTCTCTCACTTTATAAAAAAACATAAATGTATAAAATGTGTTTGTGTTTGTATAAAGCGAGCTAAATTTGTATATATACATATATTTTCGTTCCCCTCACTCCCCTTTTCCAGATCTAGCTCGTCACTCTCTCATATCTCGCTCGTTCACTTGCCTCTCTCACTTTATACAAATATAAAATACATTGTGTTTGTGTTTGTATGAAGCAAGAGAAAATGTATATACAAATACAAATGCACATATTTTCGTCCTATACGCTTATGATTATACAAATACAAACTTTCTCAGCCCAGTTTTTTTTTGTCTTTCTCGCTTTATATAAACACATATTATACAATTGATCTTTTATATATGTATACTAAAACAGATTATACAACTGTCTTCTTTTGTATATGTATATTGAACATACATATTTTTGTTTGTCTGAAACACAATTATGAAAACTATAGTTATAACATAAAATGCGCTTTTTATATTTGCTATATGTGAAAGTTACTCTACTTAAATTACTCGAGATTATAACAAAGGTGTGTATATATATATCAGAGAGAAAATTTTAGACCTATAATTTTTTTAACGATTTTCAGTAGTAAAATCTTAAATGTCGAACCGATCAAATTTATATCATATATCAATCTTTTTATAACCATGCACCGATCATCTATAAGAGGGAAATTTTAGACCTATAATTTCTTTAACGATTTTCAATAGTAAAATCTTAAATATCGAACCAATCAAATTTATATCATATATCAACCTTTTTATAATCATACACCTATCATATCAAAAAATCTGAATACACTTCTATTCTGAACCACGAAAAATAAATAATGTAGGCATGCGCGAAACTTCATAAAAATAAATAAGTTAAAAAGCATAGGCTGAATTTGGAATTGGTCTGAAATCGTTAAAGTGTTATTATAGACATGAAAAAGTCAAAACAAGACATGAATTTATAATGTTTGTCTTTTTCTCAGATAGACTTCAATGACAAAAAAGGCAGCTAATATTATAATAATTCACGTCTCTTATTTCACCAAAATAGAATCCAAACATACCTGTAGTCGTCTCGACTCATATGGTAACTATTTTTACCTCTAATTTTAAACTTGTGAGGTCACATTTTTATCCAAAAAAATAATCAAAAATCAAAGTTCGAAACTAAAGAAACTATAGTATCTCACGATAAAAAGATCTTAAACCAATAGATGCTCAAATTATTTATACTAGTAACTTAATATTCTCTCATAATTAAATGATTTTTTTTCATAAAAACATAATTATCCAACTTACATTTTAAATTATAATCCAATTTATTTACATTACAATTTTTTAGCCCAAAACACGATTCGATATACAATATATATACATTATTGATAATACTATATAAAATTATAAATATATTGTACACAGATATATATATATATATATATATATATATATATATATTAATATATTGTTGTACAAATTCCTTCACTTTTTACATTACACCAATTGACTCAAAGAAAATAGAGTAATAAAATTCTGACACATCAAAAGTGGTAACATAAATGTTACTCCTATTTAATATCAACAATATTTGATTTAAATTAATACACGTGGAGGTGAATGTACATTCTTCCCTTGTTTGTGTTATGATATGAAAGTCAAATAAGTCATGATTATAATAAGTAGCAAATACACCAAAAGGGAAACAAGAAAAATAGGAAAAAGAACAATACTAATGTAAACAACTCAATAATATTGTCTCCACTCCAATAGAAAACTGTACTTATTTTACCACACATCATATGGTAAAAAATTATGTATATATATATATATCAAGCATCAATTAACATATTAGATCCATCATCTAAAATCATAAACATGAAATAACTAAATATATATGAAACAGAATTATAAAAGAAGAACATATTGATAGTATCAAGTGAAATTTCACTAAAGGCGATTGTGAGAGAATAAAGTATACACAATCTTAATACCCTCGACTTACCGATTACATAGGGATTTCACGTGGGTTGGGCCCAATTAAAATTGGCTTCATATGCAAGTTGCGTTAATGGGCCCTTATTTATCTCTTTTAGGTAATCATAAATTTTGACAAATTCTTTTGCTTGGCCGAATCAAGTAAAAATGAGAGGCATTTAAAGGATGTCTAAACTTGGTAGCTATCCCTTTTTGTTATGATAATTTTTTTACTATTTCATCTAATTTTTAATAATGAAAATCATCATTTGATAAAAAAAAAATTGAATTTATAAAATAGTAAAACCTTGTAATTTTTAACTTTTATAAAAATAGCGTCATTAAATTATATTTTATACATATTCTTCTTCAATATTATACTATAAGCTTCTTTTCTTTTCCTGAATTTCAATATTTTCAATTTTTCATTAAGTTTTTTACTCTTATATTTATTTTTAATCATTTTATACTGAATAAATTATTATGATTATTATTATTTAATACGTATTTCGATAGGATGATGAAGAAGATGAAATAAGAACTTTATCTCATGTTGAAAAAGAGTGAAATTTAGTTGGAGTGGGTGGGTATGTAGTCCTTTCAAAGCCCAAAAAAGTAAACACATGTGTATGGGAAGCAAAACCAAGTAATTGATGCCTTGGCAAAAAAATAAAAAAGGAGTTAACAAGATTTTTTATTTTATTTTTTTCGAACAAATTGTGAATTCTTCTTATATATATGTCAATACTAATTTTTTTTTTTAACAGACATAACAGAAATTATTTACACTAGACAAATTTCAGACAATCATGAACCAATTGGAAGCCATGTTTCAATTTCTTTTTTTAATTAGTATTTTGCTAGCAACACTTAAATAAAGACGGACACTCATCACTCAATATAAATTAATCTGATATTTCCTTTGCGTTAATTAGGAGTATTGAGAATTGTTAGTTAGCATGATAGTTAGCAGGAGAGTTAGTTAATTTTCTTGTTAGTCACATGGTTAGTTAGTTAAGTCACATGGTTAGTTAGGTAGTTGGTTATTTTGTTAGCTAATGTGATCACACCTTTTCTCTGCTTTCTTTGATTGTTTTTCAATTCCAAATCACATGTATATAATGTAGGAGAAGTCATATATGATAATAATTCAATAGAAAAGAAAAACAGTTGGTTTCTCCCTTCTTCTTCTCTCTTTCGACAATGGCAGTTATTGAACTGCATCATTGATTTCATTAGAGCCATTGGAGCTCTTGACTCACTGCATCAGTGAGGTCTTGTTAAGGAGGTAATTCCTTTACTCCTTAATTATGAATTTTAAAGATGTTTTTCATTGCAAGCTTACATTGCTTATAGGCCTAATATTTGAATGGGTTACTTATATTTGAACGATATTTTAAATCTTATATATTCGAAACACAGATATTGCGTCTATAAGTAAGTGCATATCTTGTCTCCGTAGATGCCTAGATTGCAAATGAATTAGATTCCAACGTCATAATCTCGATCGAATTATTCTTCACCTATTTAAAGTATTGGGGATAAAATAGTGGTCTTCTTTACACTTTGTTGATTTGTCTATCACATTAACTTATCCATCTTCCTTATTCTGTTTCTATTTATTTGCTACTCTTTTATTTCAAAGTTATTTCAAGTAGGATGACACTTTTTTTTTGTTTAAATATGATTGTAGACATACAAATATTTAGGGCAATGGTATCCCAAAGATTGGGATTGAATTAGCTATAATACTTTATACACTACATCAAAAATAATTATTAGCGGTAATTTATTTTAAATTGCTTTTAAATATTTAATTTTAGCGGCAATTAGCACTTTTTATATATGTTTCTAAAGCCTTTAACGACATTGATTCTAATGACACTTAACTAATGTCGATAAGGACTTTAGCTCTCTTTATTATAATGTTAATATTTATTGTCGCTAATATTTTTTTTTGTTGTAGTGATATATGGGAGGTGGGATTACTAATTCAACCATGTTGGTACATATCTCATGTGTTTAATGATTATTATATATGATCTCATTAATCAAATACGGGATAAAATAATAATTATATATTTACTCTCGGGGTTGTTCAAGTAAAATTCATCATACCAAATAAGCATTAATATTTGTTTTAGACCAAACATGAGTTTTAAAAGTTTTTCATTGTTGATAAAAATAAATAAATATTTAATTAAATAGCGTCACATAAATTAACGCTGACAATTTTTGAAAGCCTTTTGTTGATGTTGAATCCCAGAGTGTCTACATATAACCAAAAGGCACAACTAGGGCCAAGTCACACTATTCATGAAAATCTTTTATTTGCTTCTCTTCGATAAAAATTAAATCAATCATAATTCACAACAAGCATCGCTCATTTGAATCCTGTAATGTATTATAGATAAGCACATTCGAAATATTCTTTAGGTGCAACATTGTTATATAGTACAAGATAAGCATATGATTCAATGATACAAAAATACAACAATTCCATTTAATTACATATTGTGATACAATCAGAAATGCATAGTCAGGAGGTTTCAAATGTTAAAGTAGCAACTTATGCATACATTACATTTATTGTCCTCGATTAATCGATCGCCGCGATAATTCCTGATGAGAGTTTCTAAATAAAATTTGCAACAAAACAAAAAAGGATGATAATACATGCAATACATTATTACTGTATAATTATTTAACCAAACATGGATTAGCTTGTTCGAATTATTAGATTAAAGCATCCATCCATGAATAAATCCATTCATATTGTGTGCAGTTGCCGCTGCATTCACCTCATCTGTATTAACAGGATTGTACCTAGAAAAAAAAATAACCACAAAAACAATAAATTGTAATAGTAATAACATGAAAATTGTTCACTACATGATAGTAACGATTTAGAGACCGATAAAATTTATAGCTAAACAACAAAAACTCTCAGCTATTCCCATTAGCTATGTATAAGCTATAGATTATATGAAAATCCAAATAACTATATAGGAGCTATTTTGTGATGGATTATCTAGGAACTATTTTTATTTTAAGTATTTAAACCTGTTATAACAATGATCACCTTTACTTCACAATCTTAACTACGTACTGTTTTATTAGGTCTTAGGTCTAACTCACACCCCAAAAGCTAGCTCAAAGGGAAGAGGATTGTCCAAGCCTTATAAGAAATCCACTCATCTCATTAATCACCAATATGAGACTTTTTGTTATTCATTAACATTTGATCTAGAGCAACCTGTTATAATAAATAATGTAATGTTGGACTATATTGATTATTGGCCTTTTTTTTTCCTTATAATAACTTATGATAATTGTGTGTGCCCAGTACTGTCCATCCACTAATCAAGTAAGATATATAGTACGTTACATTAGTACACGTACCAAATAACTTTTGTTAGGGCTTTAAGAGCATTCCCCACATTTTTGTTTATATTAGACCATACCTTGGTGCACATTGATTTATTAATCGAAATAAAAGTAAAAAATTCGAAATTATTTTTAAAAATAATAAAAAGTAATTACCCAAAATGTGGAGAAGAAGAATGCAATCCAAGAGGCTGAAAGAAACCCTCTGTGTTAGGGAGACGATTTTGTTGATGCATAAGTTGATGATCACCTCCATCTTCCCAACACAATCGAAGTGGAAATCCAGCTACACTTTCTTCTAGCTAATAAAAAAAAACAGAACAGTAGTAATATATATCATCAGTATAAATACTTCTTATGTTATCGAGTTACCTAAGTATTGAAATTTATAATTTTGAAAATAAAATAAAGTTATTCATCATACACGGCTATCAAGTTTGTTTACCTTTCTACGGAGTAATCTATTAGATTCTGCAAGCATTTGCTCCTGAAAATTAAAATTCATCGTAAATTTTAAATAGATAAATTTCTCGCGCGTAATTATTTCATTTATTAATTATTGGAAATTTGTAGAATTTTATAATGAGTACCTTTTGTTGAAGATCTGCAAGCTGATCCAGCATGAATTGTGTCTGCAAATTAAAAACAATGTCGTAGGATACGATTGGCAATATGAATAAAAAAAGTAATCATATAATCCGACTCATTTTTTAGCGAATAATATGGATATTCGTATTAGATATAATACATAAATATGCTCTTTAACTTGATTTCATTTCACATTTATGCCCTTCAACTTTGTTTATATATAAGTAGGCACTTAAACTTGTATAAACTTGAACAAATAGACATATAAGTCCTACGTGACACAATACACGTAGGACACCATGTAGGACGAAAAATGACATGTAGGACATATATATCTATTTGTTCAACTTTATACAAGTTCAAGTGTTTATTTGTATACACTCTAAGTTGAAGGTATAAATGTGAACTAAAGCCAAGTTAAATGGCATATTTATGCATTATGCCTTCATATTATATATATATATCGATTAACTCAGTTTTTTCAATATTAAATATAGACAAATCAAATATGATATATACATATATATTCTTTTGTTAAGACTATTTTTAACTCGCTCATATCCAATTCAACCTTCTTGTTTAGTTTTTTTTTTTTTTTTTAATATATGACCTATATGTTATTTATTCATCTTTATAAACCATCTATCAGTTAGGATTTATGTATAATTAGTTTATAAACCAAATGACTGTTGTAAGCAAAGACAAGATAGTTTAATTCGCAATCTACCCATAATTGCAAGGATCAATAACATATCTTATTGTTGAGATTTCAAATTTTACATTTTAAAGAAATTGTGTACTTCAAACTCAAACAAAAATAAAGGTATTGTGAATTTCTGTGAGTAAAATAATGTGAGGATCAATTAATAGCCAACCTATTGGGCTAGCAATTAAGGTAACTTTTAGATGATTTTTCTGTATAATTAGATTAAATAATTTTACCTTCCTTGACCTGATTTGCTTTAAGGAAGACTCTAATTGATTCTCAAGCTGCTCAAGGTCCTTCGAGCTTAATGTGCCCAAATCTTCACCAAGAAAGTTTCTGTGTAATTTTCATTAAAAAAAATATCAAATAAAATCAATGGTGTGACCTAAGGACCATATTAGATAACGTATTTAAATTAATAATACATCAAATTATATTTAGTCTGAATCTCGAAAAACAAAAACATGAGAATTCATTTGAGATAAAGATAGTGAACAGAAATTACCTCTGAGATCGTTGGAGGAGCTCAACTCTAGCTTTTAGCCTCAGATATTCGTGGTAGTTATTCTGTAAGAAAATAATTAATGTAAGGGTCTGAAATATCAAAATGAAAGATGCTCACAAGTTAAATAGATGAATAACAATAAAAAATGAAAAAAAAAAACAAAGGTCATTTAAATGAAAATCGTCAATTTTAAAATTTTAAGATAACTAACAAAATAGCAACGATTATAATGCGATAGATAGAATTGTCTTGCATTGACTTATGGGATTCTCTCACCCTAATTAAAGTAAGGTTTTTGGTATGAAAAATTCTATGTAAGAAGCTATTTAAAAAGTATTATGTGGTGAATATATTTGTTGATTTATTTTATTTTCACTTATATGATTAGTTTAAATTTTGATGAATTTGTCACTTTTTGTAATTTATGAAAGTATGAACCGGTATAAATTAGTCTGGGCTCAAATGAAAAAATAAATTAAAAAAAGAACATTTCCTATATGCATGATGGTTTATTTATTTTTTGAGTGAATATGCGCTTCAAAATTTTTTATTAGTTTTTGTTAGAACAAAATTAATTAATGCAAAATTAACTATTTTTCATCCAAGACTCAACTCAAGAAAATTTTAAAAACAGTTTTTCGAAATAAGTTTATTTTCCTATAAAGAATAACTTATCAAGAAATGAAATATGGATTAAATAAACTAATAAAACAAACGAAACTACTATATATTATTAGACAGATAATATTTTACCCAGTAAGTTTATGGTATGGTTATTTTAAACTCTTTTGGGGATTATTATTTCGAAAAACTGTTAGGATAAACTAAAGAATCGCTACTATTATTTTACTGCAATTCAACTTGGAGTAAAGTTAAGTTTTTTCGGGAGTTCGATGAACTCACAAAGCTATTTTCATAAAAAAAACTCAAATTTGAGCGCGTCAGGGTAAAACTCTCGATAGCTTGTAAATTATATAGGAAAGGTAACCCACAAGCCACGAGACAAGTTCAGTCCGACGAATTCAACCGAGAAGGCAAATCTTTTATTTTCGTTGGCGAGACGCTTCAAACTTGAGACCTCCAACGTGGATGTCCCAACTCAGCAGCCCAAACTTACATTTATATTAAATAACTTTCATTACTAAATATCCATTTCAGTTCTCTCCAAATATTCCTTTTTTCTAAATTTCAAACTCTTATGTCACTAACTGACCAAATAATATTATCAGGGAAAAGATAGAACAGATCAAAGAGTACATGATAGTTATAGTTTATTTGTTAGGTTTTGATTTGACAAGAATATTTAAAAAATTAAAAAAAAATTAAATTTGTTATTTTTAAACTAAAATATGCCGAATCTATTAAAATATTCTTAAATTTTGTGATTTTTAAATATACTACTTAAAAAGTTATAACTTATTACTGATAAATAAAGAGTTGCCAAAAAATAAAAAAAAATGCATTTTAATTAAAACTAATTTTTTCTTAAAAAAATAAGCCAAATAAATTTAAATATAAAGCAGTACCTGAGTATCAGTTACTGATTGGTTGGCTTCCAAAGTAGCATAGCTGCAACGTTGGTACTTCTCAATTGTTTTCACCATGCTGCATTAACAAAATGAAACATCTACTCTTTTATTTTTTGTTTTATTACATTAATGTTTGGTATTTATATCGAATTTAAATTAAATTTAGATTGACATCGAAAGTTTCACATTGAGAGATAAAATACTTATTTACAAAGGCATTAAACATCTAGTAATTTCATGTGACTCTTTTTTTGAACACTTTGCAGTGCATTATTATGAAGAAAAATTCAAGTTCTATAGTAGGTCATTTTAAATGTAATAAAGAATATCCTAATTACCACAAAAAAAAGAGAGGCTTTTTCCTATTATCAATTAACTAACAGAAAAATAAGTGCTAAACAAAAATCACATATTTATTGTTGAAAAGGAAGAATTTATTAACTCGTGCACAAAATTAATAGAGAAGCATATGTTCTAAGGAGAGGATTGAAAAAATTGATAATGAAAAAATTAACTCATGTTATTTAGATTTATTGACTTACAAAATAATATTAATCAAACATACATAAATGAAATGCAGTCCTTTTAATCAAAATATACTTAACATAACACACTTTGAGTTAGGATTTATAAAAAACAGTCTATACACTACTGCCCTCATACTTATAAGATTACACTAAATAAATTGTTATCGATGTAGTTTCGAGCAGTAAAATTAACAATTCATATGAACTCTGGGTCACAAATTTTGAAAATTATCTGGTGGAAATAATTGTTATTAATTAATCTTAACAAAAAATTTTAAAATTATAGCTGCTTATTGGAAACCAACATAAGCAGCCTTTGTTTATCCGTCTTGGGAATTAAAGAACAAAAATAACAGATTTTTTTGCAACTGTCAAACATGACTCCTTGTCTGCAAATCAAATCTTAACAGTAAAAATATTGTAACATGTAAAATTTATAATAATATTTTCAGAATTTTTAAGTTTTAATTCCCAATAATCTGATACGATTTTTCATATAATCACTTAACTAACTCATCTCATAAATATAAAAATTAAGAAGAATTATAATTTTTTTGAAAATAATAACTTTTAATCGAGTAATCATCTAATCATCAACCCTCAATAGTTTCATTGAAAAATTTATCGAAAATCTATCGGAACTCATTAAAAAAATCAATCTACAGACCAAAAAACAACTCAATGTATGGGAAATCTTTTTCCTAAAAAAATAATCAAGAACATTCTGATCTTAAACACTTTTAAAACAATTAAAACAAAAAAAAACATCAAAACAAAAAAAAATCCATATACACAAAAGTTCCAAAAATAAATATACATTAGTAGATCTTTCAAAATCAAATATTTAAAATATATTTATATAAAGAGACAGAAAGAAAAAAAAGAAAAAAAAAGGATCTTATATGTATATAGTAAAAATACAGTACATATATAATTCAATTCATATAAAGACAACACAGATCTTGCATTATAATTGAAGTCAGAGATAAAAAAAAAGAATAACTAAATTTAATGAAAGCACTTTGTAAATTAATTAAGGGTTTTGGTAATGAAGGACTTTAGGTTTAAAAAAAATAATCTTTGATGTTAATAAAATTAAAAAAAAATACCTTGAAGTGCTGCAAAATTCATAGAGTTTACCCCTATTAGAGAAGATTATAAGGGCAACTTCAGCATCACAAAGAACAGAAAGTTCATAAGCTTTTTTAAGAAGTCCATTTCTTCTCTTAGCAAAAGTGACTTGCCTATTTATTTTATTTTCTATTCTCTTAAGCTCTACTCTTCCTCTTCCCATTGAGAAATCTTACTTCAATTTTTCAAGAGATATTAAAAAAAATAAGAAAAGAAGGGGGGGGGATTATTGGTTACAAGCTCAACTACTTTTGGATAACAAAAGAGGGTACAAATTAAAATAAATGAAAGAAAGAGAGAGTTGGAAATATGGAAACCCTGGGACTTTCTCTATCTTTGGTACCTTTCCATTTACACCCCCACTAAAAAACCCAAAAGTTAAAATAAAGAGCATCTAACTATTAATATCACGTTGAAACGTGCGATCATATCATTTAAAAGTTTATATCGTTAGAGATAGTGCACTTTTGTTATTTAATTATTGGGGAGAAAAACAAATATACCTTCGAATTATCGTTAATAATATGCAGATATCTTCCGTCATACTTTTGAGATGATATTGGTGTCCCTGTCGTCCAAAAACTAGAGCATATATATCTTTTACTTTAACGTAAGACTGAATAGGGACACGTGATGCAATCATATTCGTTGATCATATATTCAATGTGTAAATAGCAGGTCGGTGGATAAGATTATGACAATTGTATGTCCATTGGTATAAATGGTATATATGCTCTATTTCTGGACGGCAGGGCACTAATGTCTCAAAAGTATGACGAAGAGTATTTGCTTATCATAAACGATACTTCAAGGGTTAATGGTATCCACAACAATTGTCAAGCTACTAAAGCGCTACTTCTAATTATTCAAATGATGAGTTATTTTATATATTTTAATATTGCAAGCGACTTAATATCTCCAAATATTGTTCGAACTCAGCACGTACAACTATCAAACCAAAGAGCAAAGTAGGTCTCGACAAAACGAAGAGTATCATAATACGTCGTTCGTTATTTCCCTCCTAAAATGTAATTTTTATGTTGAAGTAAAAAAACTAGCATGAAAATTAATCTATTACGACTGGCGCGTTCATCAAAGCTAATTTTGTCCTAGCACATTCTACATGTCGAGAGAATAATTTAAAGTGGTAGGAAATCAAAATTGATTTGGGTATTTATTTAAATATATTATAATAGGTTTTTTTTGTTTTAATAATTCACTAGGAATATATTCTCTTGTTCAAGATAAATTAGGTTTTGCAATGCTATTATAAATAGAGACATTACTAGCAAATTTTTTTAGTGTTAGAAGTAGTAGGAATTTTTTTTTAGAGTTAGAAGTAGTACAAATTATTTATTTAAGTAAATGTATAGAATTTTGAATGATGGAGAAATGTTGAAAGATTATTAAAATGTGAAATAAAGGGATTGTGTTGGCTAATTGGACGGTTTTCAATTAATGAAGGAATATTGGATGGTTGCTGATTGATGAAGACTGAAAATAATTTGAACGAAAATGATGAATATTGTGAAAATATCTAATTCTGTCATTTTAAGGGGAAAATTAATTTCACTTCTAATATAATTAGAGTATTATTAGAATTTTTTTTCTCTTTCTAAATAACACGACATTTTCCTTTTGTCAAACCAACCAACTTATTAGCATAGGATCCTATGGAGTCCGAAGCTTAAAAGGTACAAAATATTAACAAAAATTTCAAAATGGTATATAAAATTTTATATTAACCAAAACGGCAAAATCGCTGCTTCAACAGCGATTTACTCCACCGGAAAAAGCAAAATCGCTGCCTCTGCAGCGATTTTGCAAAATGTGAATTTTTTTTTAAATAAAAAATGTTAAATCGCTGCAAATGCAGCGATTTTATAAATTTTTTTTTTAAAATATGTAAATCGCTCAGCGATTTTATTAAAAAAATATTTTTTTTAAAACATGGAAATCGCTGCCTAGGTAGCGATTTTCAAATTTTATTTTTTTTAAAAAAAAAAATTTTAAAGCAGCGATTTGATATTAAAAAAAAATTATAATATTTTTTAAAATTCAAATATATAGCTTATAAGAAAATATACATTATTTAAAAAAAATAAAAATAAGTAAGATAACAAAAATATTTTCTTTCTAAAAAAAGATATTATATTGAATTTAAATTTAAATGATGTTTGAGTTCAAATAGAATTCTATGGATCACACCTAACAAATGTACATAACTTCTTCTATTCTGATTTTTATGTCTCATTTTTCTTTTTAGTTATTAAAAAAAATTATATTTAGTAATATTTTATTTTTTGAAATTCTCATTTCATACTTACTAATTATTAATTATTTATTTTAATTCATTATCAAATTATATCATATAAAGTAGAACGAGTGTAAAAACAAATTATCTTTATTTTTAACAGAGTCAACTCGTCCTTCATACCCTAAAATGTATCCCCATTCACTCTAATAACATACAGTAGTACATGATACGTTTGTTAAATAAATTTTATACCATCAGTACATGCAATTTTATGTCAATAAAATACAAATATAGATATTTGAGTAGTGCACCCTACTTTTATAGTAATAGATTTTAGAGTTAGCTAGTAAGTATATAATATCCCTTCTATTTAATAATAATTATTCACTATATTATAATTATTCACTATATTACATTGAGATGTTCAGTAATATTTTTTTATATTATAAAATTAATGAATAACTTTATATTAAATTTTCAATTTATTCTTATTATTAATTATAATCATTTCTGTTATATTTTTCAAAATATTAAATTTTTATAATTAAAAATTTATATAATAAAATTACTCTTCTATTCCTAATTTATTAAGTAAAGTCGATTATAAGAACTATTATTGAACTGAGAAAAAATAGTGAAGTTGTACTTTTCAGATACTTAACTTTTTTGTGTAGATTAATGTTTTAGCACATCGTAATATCTATTGGACATGAACAACAACATTAAACAGTGAACCTTTTACCCTTTCCCTCCGTCTCCGTGTCGATGCTTTATTGGTACTTTTTTTTTTCATACCTAATATTTCCCCTCCCAATGTTGTAATAGTAGTATATTTTTGGGCAGAATGATATTTTATGTTATTTAGCTTTTTAAGTATTTTTACTTTTTTAATTTTATACTTTAACTACAAAATAAAAGAAGATTAGTTTATTTAACAATTAAAAAATTTCATATTTCCTTCATCTATTTTTAATTATCGTGATTTTTATTTTTATATTCAATCTATACATCTTAATCTATACGTTATTAAGATGTATTTTTAATCAAATTAATATGCAGAAATTTAAAATTTATAGTGTTTTTATATAGTTTTTGAATATCTTAATCTTTTGTTTAAAATATCAAATTTATGTAATCTAATTTAACTTTGAAAAGTAGTAAAATTAACTCTCGAAAAATGCAACATGACAAATAAAAATGAAAGAAAGGAGTAATTTTTTTTCCAAATTCTAACCAATTTTTTTTTATCACTTAGCACTTCCCTAAGTAATACATCGATTAGTTACGAGTAAACCTATGTAGTAATATTTCTTTATATATATATATATATATATATATATATTATTTTTTACAAAAAAAAAAAGAATAATTGTTCATAATATTAAAAAAAGTGTATATTAATTGTCCATTTTACTTAAACAAAGAAAGTATGAATTAATTATTTTATGCTATTTTTGTAATTAATTATTTTTAAAAGTGTTCACATTAATTTTTGTAAAATTCTCAAAAAGTTTTTCTAAATAGTGAATTAATAAAGTTATCTTTTTATTTATAATTTATTAAGCACCATAAATAATAAAAACTAGTCAATTTAATATGCCGCGAGGGGAGTGTTAGTTATTACACATTTTGTCTTGTGTAAGATGATACAAAAATAGTTAATAATTTATATATTTATTAATTAATTATACTTGTTTCTAAATTTTCAAATCAGGTATCGTATTAATTTTATATATAGATAACTTATATTTTATTTAGTTACTAAATATGTATTACTTACGAAGAAGTCCCTAAACAAAGGGGATAGGACTTAAAAAGGGATTTGTTAAAATCCTAATGATGAAGAAAATGATTTTTGAGATATTTTATATTAGTTGAATTATTAAATAAGAAATAATTTTTTTTTGAAAATAAAAAATTAAGAAGGGCCTAAATTACCTTTCAAGTATAGGAAATGGAACAAAAATGTCCTCCTTCCATCTTTAGGCTCCGAAATACCATTTCATCTACCTATATGGACCTATATTACCCTTCCACTTAACAGCTTCTTTAAGAATATAATTCATCCTTTCATTATTGACGTGTTAACTTTTAATTGGCTAAATTTAAATTAAGCAAAACTACTTTCCACCATTAAAGAGGCTTCCTCGGTTTCATATTCTCCAATGAAAAGCTCAAAAATCTCAAAAAAAAAAAACTGCATTTTTCATGGCATTCCGATAAAGAATTCCTCAAATTATCCCAAACTTCTTCATTTCCTAAAATTTTGAAATTACGTGCAATTCAATTGCCAAAAGCTGTTCATTCCTAAGTAATATGTGTATCCACTGACGAAAATCTTAAAGAATTAGTGAATTTGCAAAAAATATCAAATAGGTATTGACAGATTTTGCGAAAAGAATCGAACAATAATGAGCTTATTCAAGACCCACCTAGAGTTTCTTCATTTTTTATGAATAGTTTGTTTGTTAAAGCTAAACATGTAAAAAGGGGTTAAAAAGAAATTTTGAGAAATTAAGAGGAGAAAAAGATATGATATGTTGAGGAGGAGACAGAAAAGAAGTAACAGAAAAAAATAAATATATAAACAAATAAACAAGGATCTACAGATTACAATACATATCATTTGAACTATATCTATTCATAAAGAAAAAGAAAATCGACCCTATAAATTATCTCAAAGATTATATCTTGACAATGATGGAGAGAGTCAATTTGCAGAATGGAGAATTATGAGTGAGTCGATAGAGTTTAATTGTATCCTAGTATAATTAAAAGAAATTATTATTTTTGGTTAATTTAAGTTTCAGCCAATTGAAGACTAACATGTCATTAATAAAACAATTAATTGTTATTTTTAAAGAATCTGTTAAGTGGAAGGGAGATATATGTCCATATAGGTAGATGGAAGGGCATTTTGGAACTGGAAGGAGGACATTCTTATTTCATTTCATATACTTAAAGGGTATTTTAAGTTCTTCTCCGAATAAAAAAAAAAGTTGAAGCCAGAAGCCCCAAATAATATCACACGATTGAAGTGATAGTATTACTTTTAGAATTATCAGCTTGAAAATTTTTTTTATCCATTTCTTATTTGATCACTTAACTAATGATTATTACCTTAAAATTCATTTTTTTCTTGATTATAATTTTGATGAATGACTTTATTAGGTGAAAAAAATACATAAACGCTAGAAAGGCAGAGATGATCGAGCATCGAGTTATCTTATGTACTTATGCATGTAATGATAAATTAATGTTTCACATCCTTATAACTTTTGGACATGAAACCCCCAGTGATGACATTTTCAGTTTAGATAAATTATAAGTTACTTTGATTTGACATAAAAAAATTAAAATATATATTTTTGAAATTTGAGATATAAGTCATGGTATATGTATGATTATAAGTCATATTTCATTAAAGATTAAATGTATATATATTTCAATATAAAATTAATATTTAATATGAAAAATTTCAATTTTTAAGACAGATTGAAATATATATATATATATATATATATATAAAAGAAAGAGAGAGTAATATTCTTTTTAATAGTTTATTTTGTCTTTTTAAATTTTTATAATTTATATAAATATTTTATTATAATATGCATATTAATTGATGCTTAGATGTATGTCTTGGGAAATAATTTTAAAAAATAATTAATTAATGCTAAAGCAAAAATCCATGAAAAGAAACTGTTTTTTTTTTGGGTATACAAAAAGTGAATGTATTATGATTATCATAGAAAATAAGTAAACCAAAAGTAAATAATATCAATTAATTCATTTCCTTAAACAATTGGGGACAAATGGCTTTACAATTATTTATAGGGATTTGGAAACAATATTGTAATCTACCATTAAAAAGCTTAAACTAGGATTCTAGGAAAAAGAAAATCAAATAGACGGTGCTACTGTACGTTTTTAATTATTTATTTACTTTTCTTTTTTAGCTGTTCTTAATTAATTTTTTATTATAACAATTTAAGATTTTTTTTTTCTTTTCCTTCTTCATTATTTGGTAGTTTTTGTTGTCCATCTCGTACTTTCTAAGATACTTACAATATTTTTTTGAAGAAATTAATAAGACACAAAAAAATTTAAGAATATTTTCAAAGCTAGAAAATTAAAACTAGTAAAGAAATTAAAATCATAAATAGATTAATAAAAATATACGAAATATTTTTCTTAAAGCAGAATTGTTGTCAATTTGTGTCTAAAGAATCTTACTGATTCCAACAAACTTTGTAGAGACATGAAATTACCCAAAGTTTGACGAACCAGTGAAGAACAGAAGAACAAAAATTAATTCACAAATCTAAAATCTGTAACGCATACTAGAATCTGAAAAATAAGAAAGAAGATCAAGCCCACTGAATACACAGTGTCCACTTAAGGAAATTATTTTCTTCTAATATCCGAGGTTTGATTTAGAATATGTTTTGTTAGGATAGAATGATCTCAATCACCAATGCATTGAAACCCAAAACGCTGCTGCCAGCGATCCACTCAACAACAGTAAAGTAAACTTAGAATGCTAGATTTAGAAATAGTAGGAGAAGTCCAGAAATTATTATGCCTTGTCCGGAAAAAAAAAGGTAGTGTGAAAAGGTTCTTATTGTACCTTATTCGAAAGGTCATAAACCTTTGAAAAAGTCACAATCTTTCGGAAGGATCACAACCTTTCTTAAAAGTCACAATTTTTCATAAACGACGCAATTTTTCATAAAAATCATAACTTTTTATAAAATCACAACTTTTCATAAAAATTACAACTCTTCCTTTTCCGTTTACACCTTTTAAAACCCAACAGTTCTTAGATCAATTATCAAACTTATTTTTCTAACCACAATGGGTGCTCAAGAGTATAAAGAACCGAATTAAAAAAAATAACATAGCCAATAAAATTGAAATATAAGAAAATGCTGGCATTATGTTGTTATTATTATTATTATTATTATTATTATTATTAATAATAATAATAATAATAATAATAATAATAAGATTTTATGCCTCGTCAAATTTATATATCGCGAGAAGGCTTTATACCTCGCTGGAATTTATGCTCGACGAGAAGACTTAATGCCTCGTCAAATTTATATATCGCGAGAAGGCTTTATACCTCGCTTGAAGTTATGCATCGCGAGAAGAATTTATACCTCGCTGAAATTTATACATCGCGAGAAGACTTCATACCTCGCAGAAATTTATACATCGCGAGAAGACTTCATACCGCGCAGAAATTTATGCATCACGAGAAGAATCCATGCCTCGTTGAGATTTGCACATCGCGAGAAGACTCCATGCCTCGTGAAAGTTATGCATTGCGAGAAGATTTCATACCTCACAGGAATTTATGTATCGCGGGAAGATATTCATGCCCCGCAAGAGGACATACCTGGATAAAGAAAGGAAAATCGTGCATCCCGAGAGCAATATTTATCCATCAGCCTCAACTATATTCTTTTATTTTTGATAAAAGCAAACATCAAGAAGAGCATCGAAGATGACAACAAAGGAACATCAATATCGCATCAGCATTTATTTATTTATTTCAACACCAAGTATACAGTACATTGAAGAGTATATTGCAAAGTACAAGGCATAAGCTTTATTTGCCGGACGTCAGACCGATCGAGTCGACGTCGATTTGAGGAGAAGAATGAAGTGTCGGCACGGTAAAAAGACACTGTCTCCCATCCTAATTGCATTTTTAAGCTGACGAGTTTTATCTCAGTCTTTGTCGAGGGCATCCAAGAGGATGAATTCTCAAAAAACCACAGGTGCGGACGACATCAAAAAGGATGCAGCACAACGTGGAACTTTTTCTTAGCAGCGAACTGGGACACAGTCCAAAGAGGAATATCAAACTCTTAGGACGCGAGCAGAGGAGCGACTTCCACCACAATCGAACCACCCTCTCGAGGCATATAGGTCTTTCTTTAGTTCTTTCAGTTTCGATCTCGCGTCCGAAGGTTTCAATTTATCGGAAGCAAGTTCCCAATCTGAGTGACAATGCGTCAAGAGCTTTGGAAGTTGTATCCATGTAAGTTCTTAATTATGGGTGTGAAGCGCGCCATATTCATGGCTAAGAGGTTACAAGCCTCCTTTTCATACTCGTTAATTTGTCATTTGTCCAGAACCAAATGTTATCTAGCATAATAGATTTCCTTTTCCACCGATCGAGTCGAACTACACACAGCCTGATTCCGAAGGTTTAAGGATATGTAGGCGGATTTCGATGTTGAAAATTCGGCTGTATTCCAACATTCGCTCTCGAATTCTATTCTCGAGCATTCCGGTACCTTCATAATTTGGTATCGAGATGGCTTTTGATTCTTTCACAATCATGCGGTAAATCCAGCGTATCGAACTACAAGTGGCCTGAATTCTCATATAGCCTGAGATATGTAGGAGACCCGTTTCGAGGGTTCGGCCATAATTCCTAAACTCTTTGTCAAATCCTTCCTTTAAAATGAATGGGGTTGGTCAAAATTGGTTTGGTCAATTTCATTTTTCTCGAGTTGCTTGCATCAACCCAAGTAAAATGAGGGACTTTTGTTGACACCCAATTTTGACCCACGTCGGTATAAATTAATTATCGAGCTTCCTAAATTTTCCAAATAATTTAAATTATTAGTTTTATAGATTTTACGAATATAATAATATAATACATGAATTTTATGTCACTTCGAATACTTTTTAGGTAATATACATATTTACATAATTATTGTATATAATCCGTATATCTCATGATTATTCAAAACCATCAAAAAATATACATTTTAAATGCTTTATTAAACTAGTTTAACTTAAATTATAATTATACTTTGAATCACTATTTTATAATTATATTACTAAAACAAAAGGGGAGCTCGTTGATTAATTAATACGAATTCATTTTATTTAAGGTTTAGCCAATTTTATCTTTTTATTTAATCCAACTCATTTACCCCTTACTCCCTAACCCATTCCCCCTCTAATTCAATTTCCAGCCCATTTTTTTTACTTTCAGCCCACCTTAACTCTTTAATTCCCCCAGGCCCAATTAACCTCCCAGGCGGCCCATCTCCTTTTCCAATCCCAGCGGCCCACTCGTTTAATTAAATACCAACCCAATACATTTTACCGGCCCAAATCCCTTAAATGCTTACCCGACCCAACACCCGCTCCGACCCAAACCCGTTCCCCCCTTTCTTCTTCCCCTCACCCACGCCATTTCCCACAACAGAAGCTCCCCAGGAAAAACCAGAAAAGCCAGCAGACGCGACAGCTCCCATAAACGGAAAATCCCACCCCAGACGCGACCCTTCCCCCGCGCGTCTCCCCCACGCTCTCTCCCTGCTCTCTCATCTCCCTTCCCCCCACGTTTCTTCAGACAAAAACCCAGAAAACGCAGACGAACCCAGAAAACGCAGCAATTCCCAGAAACCCCGCGTCTCTCTCCTCTGCGTTCCTCCTCTCTCCCACGCGCGAGCTGCACAACGGCTCTTTGGAGTCACTTTTCTCTGCAGCTCGTACGCGTCGCAGCAGCAAGGGCAGGCTGGATTTCAGCTCTGCCAGACGTGCTTAGTCCTTGCCACGCCAAGATCGCGCCACGTAGCTCGCAAGGACGGTGAAATGATCTCGTCCCTCCACCTCCCCTTTTTCCGCGATTCTTCAGCTTTTGGAGAGATTTTTCGAATTTCAAAATTCGAAATAGGCCTGAAATCCCGCCCTCGAACCGAAGCCCTAAACTCTCCTTCTATATAAACCCCCACCTCTCTTCAAAACGGGGGTTGGATTTTTGGGTTGAAAATTTTAGGTTAGCGATTTTGGTTGGAGATTTTTGAAGGAGAAAAATGTTGGCTGTTGTTGGCAATTTCTTGGTTGAAAAAATTTCAGAGAGGGAGAACTTTTTGGGTTAGAGATTTTTATCACAAAAAGTTGGAAGAATTTGGAGGAAAATATTTGTTTCTTTCTCTGTATGCTGTAGAAGAATAGTCGAAAGTTCTTGGGAAATTTTTGGGTTGGATTTTCGGAAATAGATTTTGAACACAGAAAAGGGCTAGAGGTTTTTGGGTTGAGAAATTTTTAGAGAGTCGGAAATTTTGGAGCAAAGAGGCTTCGTTCTTTTGGGTTCCTGAAGAACAGAGGGCTTGCGAGAAACTGAAGGGAAGTCGAGAGATTGCAGTTGAGTCACAGTGCGCTCGACTGCCGGTTTCCGTTTGGACGCCTTCGCTGTGGTTCGAGGGTGGTTTCTGTGGTTGAAGCTCGCCATTTCCTTGCTCGACAACGTTCCATTCGCTGCTCCATAACAGCCTAAAGATGAGTCATAGAGACTCAACATCTCTTCATCGAGTCAAGCCTTAAAATTAATGAACAAGCTTCCGAATGTGAAAGAATCAAGACAAATCGAAGACTGGAAGATTTGGGGATTAGAAGGCCTTTTTATTTTATTTTGCACTTTGCATTGTATTTATTTCGGGCGTAAGCCCTTGTTGTCCTTTACTTTATTGCATTTACTTTGTGTTATCATTTGTTTAGGCTAGGACAGGTACAAAAGAAAATGGGTTGAAAACCCAAAGCAAGTGGGTCCAAGATTCGGTCAAGGCGAACAGAACCCGAATCTGGACCCAAAACCTCTCTCTCTCTCTCTCTCTCTCTCTCTCTCTTTATTACTTGTTTGTGCGTTTGTTTGAATTATCATTAGTTTTAGAGTTAGAAACTCCAAACTTCCCATTGAACGCCTTTCGTTTTATCAAACTTAAGACATAAAATTGATAGACGTTTCAAATTCACTAAGTTGCTTAGATTTAAAGTTGAGTTTAGCTTTAACGAAATCTTAAAACAACAAAGGTTGCAAAACTTGTAATTTGTCTAAATGAAGCTTTAATAAGTTCAACAAAAGAATTGCAAAAGTTAATAAAATAGTCAAATAAGTTAATCGTCGGAAAACCGTAGTTAACGGAGTGTCTTAGGTGCCTTAAACACCTTCCTAAGACGCTAATAAGAATTCCGAACCCATTAGAATGTTTTCAACACAATTTTTCTGTTTAAATTGTTTGAAAATAAGTTTTCTTAATTTTCCTTAAAAAATTAAGTGGCGACTCCTAAAATAGCCTTAAAATGAAACAACTCTTTTCGAAATACATTTTTCGATAAAACACTAACTAAATAAATGAACTAAAACGAAAAGAGTACATATGCTGATAGAGTTAATTTATAAATATTTGATTTTAACTACTAATCTGCTTTTTGGATACAGTGAATTATCTGAGGGTTATTTAGTAGTATTAGAAAATATTCGTAATAGAAAAAAAAGAAAGAGAAACATAGTGATTGATGTGATTAGACGTATGAATAAGGAATATTGATTGGTCTCTTCTTTGAGTGACATATGCGCACAGTATAATTAAATAGTACAATAAATCACACTATCAATAATGCTACATGAAAATAATTATAGACAAAGGTACATAGAGAAAAATTATTCCATTTCTTTTAAAGGATGAAAATACAATAAGTGAGAATCATTTCTATTTATAGGGGAAACAATTAGATCGATTTTAAAAATAAACTAATACTAATTGTTCTTTTTTTCAAAAATAATTTTTTATAATGAATAGTTCTCGAAAACTTTAAGGAGAAAAAGGAAAAGGAAGAGAATAATATATTTTAAAAGAAGACAATGAAGAAACAATGATGGGATGGGAAAAGGAAAAAAAGTAGGGACATTGAAATAAAATAAAATCTAGCTGAAAGAAAAAAAAAGGTTTAAGTACTTCCTTTGGTCTAATATAAATGAACGAATGTAGACTTTTTTTAGTCTAATAATGAATTATTAAGATGCAAGAATACCTTTTAAGAAAAATATTAATTAAAGATAATCTGTTAATATCATAGAAAATTATCTCAATAATATACAATAATATTTCTATCATTTGAAAATTTTATAATTTTTTTTACTTTACGTGGTGTATCAATCGGATATATCATTTTACGTGGTGTATCAGAACGTACGCGATGTATAAAAGCGTTACTTTACACAATGTATCAGTTAGATACATCACTTTATGATATGTATTGGTTGAATATCGCACTTTACACAATGTATCAAGGATGTTGAGTGATGTATTTGAAACCTAGACACAATGTATCCGAATATTGAAGGATGTATCTGAAAGCGAGAACGCGGTGTATTAAAATATTTTGGGATGTATCCGAGTTCTACCAAATTTAATGGACTTTAGTAATTTGAAAAAGAGTAGAAATGGAATGTAATTAGCTATTAAGATTGTGGGATTTATGTAAAATGTACTAATATTATCATTTGATTCTTTATGACTTTATTTTTATAATTTGAAAATAATTTCAAAATCCCGTTACGAAAGAGGGTTAATTCTAAACCAGAATAATTAATACAATCTTGATATTGAAATACTTCATTTAAAAAATATTCAATTATTAAAATATTAATTTAAAAATTTAGCCAAAAAGATTTTCACTAGTTTGTCGAAGTGCCATCCATGCACTTTTATAAAATGTATTGCGCCATTTGGGATTATGATTAACGATGGGTCGTAAATTACATGTCTCAAAACTTCATTATTTGTTTGACAATTATTTTATCGAGTTAAAAATTATATCCAAATTCTAGAATTAGTTTATTGAGATTTTTTTTTTCTTTTCGAAGAAGTAATTGTGGTGAGACATGATAGTTTGGTTTATTATTTTAATTAATAAGTACTAAGAAAATATTATTATTATTTTATGTGAATGTTATAAAAATACTAAAAGCTTGATTTAGCGTAAAATATTTAAAATAAATTAATTTAAACAAATCTTAGTGTATTCTCAACTCAACCCTTCAAAATCGAATGAATTATAATCTAATTCTATTAGCTAAATTTAAAAATCAATTAACAAAGCTACTCATAGTTTGTCTGGTTTACGTTATTACTAATTTTGGAACAACAATTACACCTTTAAAAGCCTATTTTTACGGAACCTTTATTCATCTATTTTCTCGACTCTCTATAATTAATATCTATTCCTGTTTTTGTTTTTAAAATCTATTTTCATTGATCTTTAGTCCGTACATTTTGGACTATTTACACTCATATTGACTTTTTAATTTGATTGTCTCGCTTTGATATAAAGTGTACAGATTAAATATAATTTTTAAATTTTTAAATTTTAAATTATAGATGTGTGGAATTTTTTATAATATCGTTTAATGTGATTGTCCTAAACATGCAATATAAAAAGTTGTCGAAAAGAAAATATATTTATATATTGTTTTTGAAATGGATTAAAAATGAAAAATGACAAACAAATTAAAACGAATGAAATATTGAAATCACTTATATTTGATTATAGATTTTAAAGTAAAAATTTGAAGTTTAAAATTCGAGTTTTTGAAAGTTTTATTTGGACATGCATTTTAGTTAAAATTATTATTAAAGATTTGCGAGTGAAAGTCCTAAAAATCAAAATACTTGCTAGTAGGCCAAGTTTTTTTGGGATTTAAAAAATATTTTAAAATCAAATTTCATAATCAAATAATATTTAAAGATAAATTTACAAAATTTAATTCAAAATTTATATTTTGGGGGTTAATTAATGTTAACTCAACCCTAGTAATATAACTAATTAATTGGTAAATCTTTTCGCATCGGATGTACATGCATTTAAATTTAGGAATTATTTTATTTAATCTTAATTAATTAACATATATTTTCCTTATTAAATAACATAAATTTTTTTCCATATATTATGCCAATGTATGGACAATGTATAACACCACATATTGTGAGAATTATGTAGAGGATGATATATTGCTCGATTAATTGAAAACTTATAATCCATCTCAAACAACTTAAAATGCATAGTTCATTTCTTCAAATAACTTTAAAATACATTCGATATCTTTTTTTCACTCATAAATCATCACCAAATATATTTCAGAGTCCGAAGTCTAAAGGGTGAAAAATATTAACAAAAATTTCAAAGCGCTATATGAAATTTGATTTTTTTTTTAAAAAAAAAGTTTTAAACAAAATCGCTCCCAAAGGAGCGATTTTCAAAATAATTTTTTTAATATATCGCTGCTGATGCAGCGACTTAAGTTTAAATTTTTTTTTATTATTATGTTTTGCTTCTTTTTTTTAAAAAAAAAAGTTTAAATCAATTTTTTTATTTTTTAAAATCAAATAGCTGCTAAGGCAGCTATTTTTAATTAAATTTATTTATTTATTTTTTAAAATCAAATCGCTATGAAGGCAACGATTTTAAATCAAATTTTTTTTAGCGATTTGATTTTTAAAAAAAATTAATTAAAAATCGCTGCCTTGGCAGCGATTTGATTTAAATTTTTTTTTTATTTAAACTTTTTTAAAAAAAAAAAAAGAAGCAAAAAATTAAAAAAAAAAACTTAAAACTTAAGTCGCTGCATAAGCAGCGACATACTGAAAAAAGATATAAAAAAAATTATTTTGAAAATCGCTCCTTTGGGAGTGATTTTGTTTGATTTTTTTTTTTTAAAAAAAAATCAAAATTAACAAATCGCTGCTATAACAGTGATTATGATTTTTCCGGTAGATAAAATTGCTACTTTGTAAGTGATTTTCACCGTCTTAATTTTAAATTTCTTTTCATATATCGTTTTAAAATTTTTGTTAACATTTTTCCATCATATATTTCATGCATGCATATCCCTTGATTTTTCTATAATCAAATGCTAAAGAATCACGTATAAATTGTTCCCCAATGAGACACATTAATGCACCGCAGTTCCACATTTATATTTATATGTATATGTAGGCCACATCCTTAAATATAAATCCTTTCCTATCTTGATTTGCATGTGAATATCCTCCTTAGAAGATGTGAAATGTTGGTCGATTTAAGCCACGTAACATATGAACAAATTTTTTCGTATAAAAAAATAAAAAATATATTAACATTTTATTTCAAGACCTAATATATATCAGAATAACACAAATGAATTCTACTGCTATTTTAATTAAAAAATTTTATTGATGTGGACTTTAGAATTTACCTTTCGTACACTTAAAACAACTTTGTACTTAGAATATTTAAAATAAATAGATTAATTATTTACGGATCTTAAATATATATCTAAAAAAAATCAAAGTTTAGATGCATAAAATCAAGTCTATAAATTTTCTCAAATGTCATTTTCATAGGTGTGAATTGTGACACAACAATTTTTCTCATAATATCATAATATGTTCAGTCTCATAAGTTCGAATTTGCAATTTTCACATTTTAATACCTAGTTTTTTCAGATATATTTGAATGAACTTAGTCTATATTTTTAGGTAGAAACGTGAGTCCATGAATCCAAGATAACAAAAAATATCCTTCTTTTATCAAATTAATAGTACCTATATATTTTCACCCTAATTGGTTGTTATAATTGTGTTAATATTAGATAAATGTTATGGAAAATGATTAAATGATGACATCAAAATAAGGTAGTACGTTCACATAAATTAACTTAGATCCAACAATAACCATGGACACAAGAATATCCACTAACTATATTTGTTTAGCCCGTTTAATAAAACATCATAATCAATTTAATAGTAGTTCACATAAAACTATTACTTATTAATTAGGCTAATCTTGGGTTATAATCAGCCATATATATAGCTTAGCTTTCAATTTTCATAATCATACAAGAACTTTATTCACCTTTAATACTAATTTTCAAATTTTAAAAATCAGATTAATTCGCCGTCAAATGCAGCAAATTCATCATTTTGTTTTCAAAGGGAAAATGATGTAAGTCAATTTTTTGAAGAATTGATTTTTCTCTAATTTTCTTCTTTTTTTCACCCTCTCATAGGAGTCGTCTCCATCGTTGTTTACTCCCTCCGTTTAAAAAAAAATAACTCTATTTTTTTTTAATTTGTTAAAAAAGAAAACTCTTTCCTTTTTTGGTAACATTTAAACTTTACCTTTCAACGTGGCATGTTTAAGACCACAAGTTTAAGAAGCATTTTGGTACATTTGACAAAACGTTAATTTAGAACTACAAAATTAAAAAGTCTTCTTTCATTTCTTAAACTCCGTTCTAAGTCAAACTACGTCATCCTTTTGAAATGGAGGGAGTAATTTATTTTCGGAATGAAAAATAATTTATGTGATTTAATTGAGGCAATGGAAAATAGGTGCGTAACGTTACTTGTGATTCATTGAACTTGTTAATTTATAACATAAGTGTCCTTTTTTTAAAAAAAAAAGACTTGATGTAGATATTACAATAAGGTGAGTGGATCCCTCATTTTAGTACTGATGATGCCTGCTATTGGTGTCACTAGTTATTGGACCACATTTGACAATTTTGAGTTCAATTTGTGATATACATTGTTCCTAACTCGAAAAAATTCAGTGTATTTATATAAGTTGGATAGATCCGTAAAGAATGACGAATATACTAGCTATATTCCTATCACTAATCATCGACTCAAAACATTTAATAATATTACTTGCAATGTGAATTGCCTTGCTCATGGTACCTTTAATGTACGGCTGATACCTACTTAATTTTTGTCATTTTTCAGAATTATCTTTCATAGCCTTACTTAATATATATACACTAAGCTTAATTGGGATTAGGTATAGTTACTCGAAAAGGAATATAATTAGACCCTTTGGCCAATTTTGAGATCCCAAGAAGTTAATATTATTGAATTTTTAACAAGAAGTTTTTCAAAGATGACTAATCTAGCCGTAATAATTTATAACTGTCATCGGCATAAATTCAGCGTATATCAAATATACACGCAGTGTATAGTGTATCAAAAATTATTATGAACGAAATATATACTGATTATATTAACCATAAATTAGGGTTATATTTAGGAAATTAACACCCATGTACAATTTACAACAACTTTTGACAATTTGTTAGCCAGGAATTTCGTTAGTAATTGAAACCCAAAAAATCTAAAATGAAGATTGTGTAAGTTAACTACCCATTTTCAAAGGCTGGGGAAAAAATCGTTTTCTTCGCTCTGCGAATGAGAAAGAAAGTAAGGGAAAAAAACACTTTTTTCTTTGCGAGATTTGAAAGTTTCGGTATTTGTTATCATGTAAAATTGCATAAATCTCATTGTGTAAAGAGTTAATTATATCTTATCTGTATTCTTTCCCACATTACAAAAATCCCTCGTAAATATAGCATCTAGGAAACATAACGGAAGCCTGGGGATACATAGCTACTAGATATATCCGAGAGGGGAAAGTAATGTATGTGTGAGGAAATAGGGATGTATCTGGGAGAAGATGATGATGTATTCAATAGGGTATTTTTGTATACTTTTAAAAAAATTGTAGGAAACTTTATAGATTATAATAAAAATAAGATATGTATTTCGATAATTTTTGTTTTATCATTTCCAACTTGGGCTACTCCTGCTTTGCTTGTTTCTCATTTTGAAGGGCCCAATAAATGATATAAGCTTAGTTTCACTATCCTGGGCTTTTAGCATATTAGTTTGGTGAATATTGGGCTTTCTTTTGAACCAACATTCAGGCCCATCTACAAAGCCCCTTCTTGAATCTTGCTAAGAATTGAAGAAGTAACATTGAGATGGGGTCTATGAAAATGTAGTGTAATTAGCATGCCAAATATTATTTTACCACACTATACCAAAAATACTTCCGTTTCGGGGTGCTAAGGGGCTTTTGTTTTTGAAACAAACGATAGTGTTTTGCTGATGCTTCGAATCAAGCTTTTATTGCGACATGCTATGTTTTCTCCCCCATTGCTAGTAGGTTGATGGGTCGCGCGCCCGGCACAAATGTTTTGGCCTGTGTGTCCATAACTCAAAATAGGTCTTTATCCATCTCAAATTATCTGCCTAGATCTCGACAAAAAGATGTCTCAAATTATCTATAATTTTTTGAAGTTTAAGATAAAATTATCATTTTACTATTTTTATCGATAATAATAATAATAGTTTTTTCAAGATAACAAACACCTTAATTATTGGTTGATGACACATAAATCGAGCAAATATTCAACAAAGAAAGATATAATATCTTAAGATATTATCACAAATAATTTAAAACGAAAAAAGTACAAACATTTCAAATGAATACTGAAAATAATAAAATCACTCGAGAGTGTGATGTGAATAATAAGATCTCCTCTCCTAAAACTTAAACTCTTATAATTTCCGATCAAATACGATGTAAATCTCAATTAATCAAACTACAGTATAGGAATGTAGAATATTCATAACCGTAGGGAAGTTGTGGTTGTTGATTACATTTATATGGTCACATGGGGGAACATTCACATAAAGGGAAAGAAAGGGACAAATCAACTCCATTTCATTGCTTGGGATAGACGTGGCTTCATATAAAACAACCAAATATAATCCAACATAGATGGAAAGATAGCATACTTTAGATTCGAATAAAGTAAAATATTTATTTGTATTCGATACTTATGTTAAAATAATATAATTTATCATAGTCAAATAATTAATTGACAAAGTAAAAATATAGATCAATTATTTGTGATTTAGCAAGCAAACTTTATATTCAAATATATACGAATATATATTGATTCGATATAAATATCAATCCGATTAACTTTTAACCTACAACCATAAAGGACTGTTGCACCTTTTCTTTGCTTTTGACTTATCAAAACTGTGGGACCTTCCTTCCTTGCATTGTCCACACCACACACACTCACCCCACTCAAACTCTTAATTTGTACTTTTAAAGTAATGAGTTCGATATTATTTTTTAAAAAATCTCCGTTTTAAAATAAATAAATCATTAAATTTTTATTCATAGTCTAAAATAAGTAAATTGCTTGGTATTGAAGAGAGTTACTTGAATTCTCTACTTCTGTCCCTTATAAATAACAATTTCTAGGTGATGAATTCAAGATAGTCGATTATTATATTTATAATTTTATTTTAAATTAGTTATATTTTATATAATGTCTCTGAAAGGCTAAATGTACAAAGTAATATCAATTTATATCATAATTTTTTTTTATAAATGAATTTTTTGTAATAAAAAAAGTAATATATTTGTACTATTTATGGAGAATATTGAGTTCAGATAATTTAAATTTAAATTGTATATATTAAATTACAACATCGATTAGAAAATGATGGATGTTAGTGAAAGTAGACAAGTGGGGTTGTTTTAATTCTTGAAATAAAACATGAGTTTGTTATGTATTTGGTTTTTGAAAGTAAAGTTAGTTGATAATATAATTAAAGTACAACGTTATACGTTGGTAATTAGCTTAGTTATTTCTGATGCATCTATGTCAAAATAGGTAGTCTCCTTTTAGCTATATCTTTAAGATAGACATTATAAATTATCATGATATTATATTAATATTTCAAATTGGTTCATCAAACACCATAATTCTCATTGATGAATATGCTTTTTAAGACAAATGAATGAAAGAGTTAATTAATTAGGTAATGATATTTACGTACAATAAATGAAATATTATTGATTTTGTGCAAATTTCAACCTCATGCATTCACGATCAAGCAATGAAATTATTAAGTTTTGACCTATATATTAAAGATATAAAATTATTGAGTACTCTTATATTTCATATCAATTGAATTACGAAGCAATGTGTACTATTTCTGTCTCATATGAGATGGACATAATTTAAATCACAATTTTTATTATTACTCTTCGTGAAAATATAAATATATTTAATGCTCCTTATATTTCATATCAATTGAATTACGAAGCAATATGTGCTATTTTTGTCTCATATGAGATGGACATAATTTAAATCACAATTTTTATTATTACTCTTCGTGAAAATATAAATATATTTAGAACTCCTTATATTTCATACCAATTGAATTACGAAGCAATATGTACTATTTTTGTCTCATATGAGATGGACATAATTTAAATTACAATTTTTATTATTATTCTTCGTGAAAATATAAATATATCATTTCTGTCTCATATAAGATGGATATCTTAGTAAAAATATGTCTTATGTTATTTGAAATACGTTACTAAATCAAGATAGAATAAATTAGTATTTCCCCCCATTTTGCCCCTACATTTAATAAGACTATGTAAGTTTAATTATTTTTTGCAGATCTAAAATTTCTTTTCTTTTCAAGAGGCTAATTAATACGAACAGAAAAAAAAGGCAAAATAGCAAAGTTGATCAATCTATTAATGATTTCTTAATAACCGTATAAAACAAAAAGTGTTTATCTAATAAAGTACAGAGGAGAGAGTAACTTTATAGATAGTGTAATTTATTTCAGCTTTTTAGAAATTTAATTATCCTTTTAACCTTAATACACATTTTAATTATATAAATGAAAAAAATAGATCAGTTTATTTTACAAATTTTTTTTTATAATTTTTTAATTTTCTGACCAAATTCAAATTAAATTTTCTGATCATTAAACACTTTTCAATTTCAATATCAATCATAAATTTTAAACAACAAAAAAAGGCTCAAATTTCACTTAGAATGTGTTTTTCGTGTCGATAAAAAATAGTCTGAAGACCTTTATTACATGGAGCTGTGTCATTGCATGTGATATCATTATTCATAGTATATGTGATGTCCAAGTTTTAAAATTAAAAACAAAAAACAAAAAAGGGGTCACTATTCACAAGTCACAAGTCACAATCTTATTGAGTTTCAATAACATATTTTGTCAGCAAAGTAAAAATATATCACAGTATATATAATAAATATATACATTATATACCCTACCAATGCACCAAAAGCTACTTCACATTCATAGAGCTAATAATAGAGGAAAGAAGGTGGAATTGGATAGGCTGTGTAATTTTTGTGGGGATGTATGTAAACTTCAAACTTTAAAAGACTTTATAAGTTTTGTTTTATTCAATTTCTGTATTTTATATCAGAACTTTGATTAAATTTAAATCATACATCATAACACTTAATTTGATATTACATTTCTATATTCATAATCGAAATTTAAAATATTTGATTAAAGATGAAACAATCTCAAACACAGACAAAAGTGGATATTAGCCTCAGCAAAGCAGAAGGCTGAGCAATTCAGAAGGGGCCCTGAAAAATTATATAGTGGAGGAGGGTTTTAATGTTCATCCATCTAATTCTCTGCTGGCCAATCTCTTTAATATCTCTACTTTTTTTTTAGAAAAAAAGCCAGTACATAAAAGGTTATATTTCTTATTTCACAAGTTCATATAATAAAATATTTCACTATAACAGTTAAAAAATAATATTCGAAATAAACGATACGGGTATGTGTAGACAAGCTTGATTAGACTTTTATATATATAATCGTAAGTCCTTTTTTAGAAAGTTATTGTAAAGATTGCAGTTCTTTTGTGAAAACAATAAAGTCGCTCTTTAATAATAATGACTTTTAATTAATTTGGAGAAGTTTTACTTTCCAAATAAAGAGATTTGAAGAAAATGACGTCGTAGCTCAAACTTAAGAATAACAACTTAATAAATTAATTATTTAAGTATTTGTAAGTTTTACTTAAACGCTACAATTATCATGAAAATTAATGGTGTAAGACTTATATACCAGATGAAATAAATATGGAGACTAATTAACACCAATAAAAGTGAATTTATATGACAAGTCGAAGTCAAATTATACTAATCAAACAACTTTTAATTTGTCGTGTATAGTATTTCTTCATACGTAGAACGAACACTAATCATAGAGAATTCGATAACATGAGGAAATGATTTTCTTTTCTCATTTTTCTTATTTTCTATCTGCCATTTGAAAATAGTGATCGAGTGATAAATAATCGTTGATTTTTATTCATGGATTTCATTTTCTAACTTTAGAAATAAATTAGACTTAAACTCTCTAAAATAAAACTTTTGGGGTGCCGCACATAGACAAAACGTTATATATATATATATATATATATATATATATTATTTATTTGTTTTTTTTTTCTTCCTCTTTTGAAGCTTGGTGTGATGGATCATGGATGAGATTCAGATTTTAAATTTAGTTACATACTCGGTTAGTCAATCAAAATAACTATATTCGCTAGAATATATATATATATATATATATATATACTCTCTCCGTTCCATTTTATCTGTCATCATTTCTTTTTTGGTCTGTCCAATAAAGAATGTCACGTTTTCTAATATGGTAAGTATTTAAAGGTATAATTCTTTTTTTTATTCTTACTGATCCCACTTAATTTTAAAGATAGTACTCTAAATTCTAATACATTTATGAGGAGAGAAAAAAGTGAATTTACCTTTTTAAAAGGAAATTTGGTAAATATTTCAAATTCTTTATTATTTTTTAAACACCATGCCCGATTAAATATTCTCACATAAAATGGGACGAAGTGAGTGTACATATATATAGATAGATAGATTATTATTATAAGGAATAGTTGATTATACAATATGATTTGTTCTTAAATTTAATGGATTCAACTTTGAAGATTTTTGACATTGAATTCATTGGTAATGATACATTGCCCCCTTGTTCCACTCTACATTAATGATTTTTTATCAGTGTAGAGAATGCTTCTCCTTAAATGGTCAAAAGCGACAAAAATCAAACTAATTGTGCCATATAATTTGTGCAATTATAAATCAAATTAATTGTGCCATATAATTTGTGCAATTTTTTTAGAATAATACCGAATATATTATTATTATTATTATAAATAATATAGGGAAGTACAGAAAAATGATTACAAATAGGAAAGCTAAATTATTGGTCCACGATTTCAAAGGAAGTGAGATTTTTATATTTGGTTGAATATGTACCCAAACTTCTCCCTAACCACTCATCATTGGTCCCAAAACTTTTAATCATGTGTAAGGATGGTCCCCATTGTAACCATTATTATGTACTACAAAGTATAGTAATTATCAAGTAGAGTATATATCATATATATATGATGATCCATCGTTATTGGACTTGAATTTTATAACTTAAGTTTCAGTTTTAATTAATTTGTACCAACTCTACTGTTTTTGCACTTATCTATAGCCTCCTATTTAGATCCTTTTGTTGTACAAAAACTACCCCATTTAATTGGTTCCAACATCAACTCTATTGTCCACGCAAATGAAAGTCGATATTTTTAGAAACTTAATTATTATAAAAAATGATTATTAGAAATTTTTTTGATTATGTCAGATAACTTATCAAACATGTCGGATCTTAATAAAATATGTTTTTGTGTGAAACATGATATGCTTGGCATGTCAACTGTTGAGTATCATTGAAACAACTCCAAACCCGGCTGGTCCACCATTTTTTGTTTGAAAAACCAAAAACAAACAAATAATTTGACAAATGCAGCCAAAAAGATAATGAAATAGATGTATGTATGTCTCTGCTCAATTGTATTTTGGACCTATAGTTTGGTATTTAGCATGGTGGTGGGCACATATCACATGGCTTACTAGTTCCTACACAATGACTAGACATAGAAATCGAAAGTAATAGCAGAGTCAGATTTTTTTTAATTAAATAACAAATTAAACCTATAAAGAAAGTCGAAAAAAACTCAACATCTACTATATATAAACATATTATCATAGTTTTATAACGAATGAATTCGTGAACCCCTCAATCGACCCTACCTACCTAGCTCTTCCCCTGATTGGAAGTGTCAAAATATCTTTTTTCTATCACAATCAACATATTATTTTTCATTAAGTTCTTTTTTTGTTACGGATTATCAAAATAGGAAGGAGAAAATTGAAAAGCATTGTTACACTAAATTAATATTTTGTATATGGACTATTACAAACAAAAAATTTTAACTAAAATTACTTGATTTGATCGAATTTGTAATGAAGTGCACTGGTTTTGACCGAGACGTTTATAACTAAAAAGTATATATATAGTACTTGGTACTAAAAATTTTGAAAAAACTAATTAAAATTCAACAGTACTCTAGGATGGGCCAAATGAAATAAATGACCGACTAAACCCTCTCTACTCCCACAGGATTATGATTATTATAATACGAAAGTCAACTCAATTTCATATAAATTTAAATATTTAAAAAATTGCAAAAGCACAATAAAACACTACCTATTGTCTTTAGCTAACTATATTTTCAGAAATATTTTTAAGAACCATTGTAATAAAAGAAAGAAAACGTTGACTTTCAAAATAATAATAATATAACAAAAAATTAAATCTATCATATTATTACATGCGGGTTCATGATAATCTTTTTTCCAAACCCTATATATGTATGAACATATTCATTAAATATCGACAAATAATTTGACGATAAAATTAGTTATTATCATGTTAAGTATTGATTTAAAATTGTTATATATATATATTTATAAACTTTAAATTTTAATTTTATTTTGATATACATATTGTTTTAAAGAGAAGTTGAAATACATGAAAAAGTCATTTTTTTTAATTTAGCTATACGTATAATAAATATTTTTAATGGGTTTGACCTACACCTTGCATTGGTAGGGTGTTTGGCATTTAATATTTATGGAGTGGTCCATAACGAACTCCTATAGTTTTGCTTTGCTTAAATAAATTTTTATATATCTTCTTTGGATTCTAATTATAAGAAGTACAATCAAACTTATATTTTAGACAACATGAAAAAGAAAAAAGGAAACGACAACACAAAGCTTTGAAACTTATATGAGGAAAATCTTAGCTACCTACTCTCTTGTTTTGATTTAGCAGGCGATTTGATATGTAATTCGGAATCCTGATTTTAAATATTAATCTTTTTAAAAATAGAATTTGACATTTTATATTGTAATGTCATTTTTGTAAATAAAAAAATTAAAATTTGATTCATAAATTTATACTTTGTAATAGAATAATCATTATTTTAATTATTCTTTTTAAAAAAGAAGAAGAAGATAAACGGTATAAAGAGAGAGAATATTAGAGAATAGTTTGTTATCAATATTATTGACTAGTGTACTTTTGTAAAATCACGTGTATTTGAATCTATGTAATTACAAATATCCATATATAAAAGAAAAATGAAATTATGTGATTTATTAAGGTATTAATTTAGGATATTTTGATTTTTTATTTATGAACTAATAGTTTAATGTTGTATCATGCATAAGAGTTGTGGATTTTTTTTTTTTTTTAAATTCATAACTTCCGAGGAGTTTTATATATATTTATTACAAAAAATATAATTTAAGAAAATTAAATTATATGACCAAATAAAACTTTAATTTCAAATCGATCCGATGCTACATCATGTCCCAACGAGACCAAAAATTGTTTGGTTATGAGAAAATGGTTTCCCTAAATTAAAGATAGTTTCCCTAGATTTCCACAAAAGGGTTCATGAAAAATGTGAAAAGTAAAAGTAAAAAAATTAATTTTTGTTTTACTTCTTTTATTCTTCCAAAACTTGAATGTGATATGATCAAGCTTTTTTTTTTTTTTTTGCTGCTTGTACTTGTTGAAGCACAGTCAAGTGTATATTTAGCAAATTTCTAATGTTTTTTATTTCCCTTTTTGTGAGTGCTACAATATTTTCTAAATTCTTTTACTATTTTGTTGCTGACAAATTATGGTTAGAAGATTTTAAAAAAACTAATGGAAAAGAGTATATGAATAAATAATAATAATAAATATATGTTTAATTATATATATTCTCATTGAATAGTCATACGTTTGAATATGATTGAGGTGCCATTAATGAAGGAGACTTTTCTCACTTCTAAACTTACTACTTATTTTAGTACTTTACCAACTCTTTCTCTCTCTACACTTTTACTCACTTATATTATTGTTATTAAATTAGTGGTTCATTTTATTAAAATTATTTTTATTAATTATAATTTGAAAGTTAATATATAACTACTTAATGATAATGATATTACTAAAAGAACAATAATAAATTTCTTATGATTCAATATTCATTAAGAGATCAGATATATCATATTTTTCTTGACTTCAAGAAGTTTCACAAACCATTTGATGGAGATCAAGTTTAAACTATTTTAATTTGAGAATCATGCTATTAACAATTCTGAGATCGTGAAAAAATCTTAATCTTAAAAAATTAATCGATATGTACCACGATGTTTATCAATAAAATTATTTTCTTAAAAAATAAATAAAAAAACTGTTAAATGTACAAATAATAAAATATTATGTACTTCAATGTTGATGACATTAAACTACATAAAAGTTAAATTACCTAAAAACAATAGGAGTACTATTTTCAATTTTATATACTCTAGTTAGTTAGATTATTATAATAAGAAGAGTCATGTGTATTTTTTTTTTTATAAAAACATGGTAAAATCAACCATGAAGCATGTCATATAACACAGAGACATATCTTTAATTTGATAATAATTGGCCTCTCATAATAAACGTGTAACAATTATTTAATTAAAAAGTACACAAGGTTTAACATTAAAAATCTCTACAATTGTGAAACACGCGAAGCTTTTGACTTTTCTTTTGATATAATATAAGTATTATATACTCATACTGATTATTGATAACTGTGTATTATCTTTTTTCAAAACAAAATTATTACTCCCTCCGTTTCATAAAAAATGATCTAGTTTAATTTGACACAGAGTTTAAAAAAATAAAGAATACTTTTGATCATGTGATTTTAAATTAAAATTATGTCAAATGTACAAAATTGTCTTTTAATCTAGTGATCTTAAACATGCCACGTGGAAAGTTGTTACCAAAAAAAAAAATATTTTTTTTTGAAACAAACTAAAAAGAAAACGAGATAATTCTTTTTAAAACGGATGGAGTATTATTTACTTTTTCAAATAAGATTAGATAGTGCTCCCTGCTTTATTCCTTTTTTACTCCCTCCATTTTAAATTTAATTTTCTCACTTTTCATTTTTAATCGGTTTGTATCTTCTCTGTCTTAATTAATGTGACATAATTTAGATTTCAAAATTTAAATAAATCTTTTTTTTTATAAATATCATTTAAGTATTTTGTATTTTCAATTATTATAACTTGTAATATTTTAAAGCAGTTTATAAATATATAAATTTTAATTCAAAAAATAAAAAATTTTATGTATAAATTTTCAATTAAAAACTTAAATTATTTTATTCTTAAGTAGATGGAAAGTATCATGTAAATAAAAGTAGAGAGTATCTTTTTCTTTTTGACTTTTCCAATTCTAACTTTTCAGGTAAATACATCTCAAATCATAAAATCTTTAGATTAATATTATCTTTTAAAATTTTACGTTAAATAAAAAGTAGATAAATAAATTAAAACAATCAATGCTTATCTACTTTTCTTTATTATTGTTCAAAATTAACAAGTGTTTTTCTTTTCAAAATTAAATTAGATTATTTTTTTTTTGAGTAGAGCGACTATTTTATTTATATTTAAAAAAGGAAAAAAGAAAAAAAGAAAAGGTGTCTGGATAGCAATTTACCTACTGGCAAAGGAAAGTAGCAGGAAGTGGGGGCTTACATTCTATCTATCTTTTTGACATAACAATGGAGAGAAGAGATATAGTGGCAGTGTCTCCATCTCTTTCACTGAATTAATGTTTATATATATATATGTGTCTTCATCATCAGAGACTCCATTTCTAAATTTTAACAAAACTCAGCACTTTCTCCTTTCCCTTCCATCTTTCCTGTCAATTTGGCAGCTTTCCATTTTGTATTCTTTTAGTATTAGTGTTTGAGTTTGGACCACTTCTTTTTTGCTTTCACCCAACTGTACTACTTTTTTCTTGCTAATACTACCTCTTTGCTTCCACTAAGGAGGCAAGTATTTTACTTGTCTACTCCTCTTCTTGAGTGCTCCTTGATTGCAAACACTTATTATGGACTTGTGAGTTGTCCCTTCTTCTTTTTTTTTTTTAAATGACTGGGTTTTTGAGTAATATTTATGAATTGCTAATTTTATATCTGGTTGTGTGTTATGGAGGAAGACTAAAACACTAGTACATTTTTGGGTGTTAATAGGGGTTAAAAAAAATGGAGTCATGGAGCTATTTTTCAGGGGGGAAGGGTTTTGTATCAGAGGAATCAGTTTCTGTTAATGATGGAATGGGGAGAGTGAAAAATGGAGTTATGGGTTGGGAATTGAAGACCCAAAGTAGCTATGGAATGTGTACAACTGATAATCAAGGATTTCATGATTTGGGTTCTCCAAATCTGATGAGAAAACCCATGTTTACTGACCAAATGAGAGATGGTTTTACTAGTAGTAGTAAGCACTGGGGTGGAGGTGGCGGTAGTATATTTGGTGCATTTTCTGGGGAAGATAAATCTAGTTCTAAACTATCAAGCTCAGCTGTGGATTCAATTTCTAGAGACTCATCACTGATTGATTTGAAACTTGGAAGATTTCCTGATCATCATGTAGATGGAAATATTTTCAAATCTGCCAAGAGTTTGTCAAGCTCTACTTCTGCTGAGTCAGTTGTTCCAGCTAAAAGAATGAGAGCAGGAGGTTTGAACTCCCACAAACCATTTTGCCAGGTTCAAGGTTGTGGCAAGGATCTCAGCCCCTGTAAGGACTATCACAAGAGGCATAAAGTGTGTGAGGTTCACTCAAAGACTGCTAAAGTTATCGTAAATGGCATCGAGCAGCGGTTTTGCCAGCAATGTAGCAGGTACTATTGTATCTGAATTCTAAGTTTTGAAAGTGCAATCAATCAATACTAGTTCTAATATATTCATTTAGATCCATTGTGAACTATATAGAATCTCTTTTAGACCATACTCTTTCGACCTTTGTGAATAATTTGATTGATCATAGCATCTTTATTTGCAATTCTTAGCTATTGCAGCTCAACTTAATCAGTGTTACTACTTTACTTGTAGATTCCATCTACTGGCTGAGTTTGATGATGGCAAACGTAGCTGCAGGAAACGTCTTGCTGGTCATAATGAGCGGCGAAGGAAGCCCCCTCATACTGGTATGCACTCAGGCTGATACAGTCATTTTCTTTGTACAAGTAGTTCATATTATAGTTCTCATTCTCTAATATGAAACTTACTGAGATGCATGATAACCCATTTTCTAGACTATATCCTTGTATTTCATTTTTTATTCAATATATTTTATCGCCAAAAACAGCACCAAGAGTGTACTGAAATCTGTCCATGATTGTAAGACTTAAATCTCTTATCTACATTGAAGGGAATCAATCATGTAAAACAAGGTATCAAAAAGCCAAGGATTATAAAAATCTTGTGTTTGTATCATTGCTCTCATTTAAAATTCTGTCCCCTGTCCATATTCCATGCTAACTACATAGGAGCAGTACCCACAGAACTTTCACCTGCCTGTTCACCTCTGCTTCTCCCCCTTGTGGTTAGCTGCTTTAGGTTGCTTGGCATGGCCACTCCACTTTCAAAAGATTGATAAACATACACCAGATTGCCAGGATACAGAGCAATGCAGAAACAGGAGGCTCTCACTGTTTTTCATACATGAATATCCACTGCAAGTGATGATCCCCAATCCATGTGGTTTGTCTTGAGTAAGACTTAATTTATGCTAAGCAATCCAAGTAAATTATACCACTTTTGGTGGTGCTTTGTGTTTTCTGGATTCTCAAGGCTACTGATGCTTTCTGTCAATTCTAAATAGAACACACTGTCAAGGCCTATACTTCCTCCATTTCAATTTGGTTTTCCTACTTTCCTTTTAAACCATTTAAAAAAGAAGGCCTCTTTTCTTTTTTTAACAATTCTTTAATTCCAACTTCCCAAATGACATGTTTAATACCACAAGTAACAAGGGCATGTTGATACATTTGACATATCTTTAACTTAAAATCACAAGATTCTAAAGTCTTCTTTACTTTATTCAAAAATCACATGAAAAGAAGTTACCTCAAAAGATTTAGAGTATCTTCATATCCATGCAAATATAACATAAGATGGAAAATAATTTATGTTGAAAATCCTTATTGGTGATACCAAAAAGAAGATTAATGCTTATTAGAGAGAGAAACATTAGAGTATTATTAGAAAATTCCTAGTGTTGGATAATCTTAACTACAGAGTATTGAAATATTATGGTCCTAAATAGGGCATTTATAATAATGAGGATTCATACATCCGTTTCCGACAAACTTGGGGTTTGATGCATGGTTTTGGAAATATTTCAAAAAGCTAATCATAAGTTCTTCTCTCCATCAAAACAATAAGGTGTTGTGGTTGTTGTACATCAAATAATGTTTACAGTTTGAAAAAAAGTTATTATACATCAAATACTATAAGTTTACCTCATTTCAACATTGCTAATTTGCTATATATCATGTATTTTATAGAAGGTAGTGTTAGAAGGTTTTAAAGAATGACAAATTTCATACTCAATATGGATGTTTTTAGCATTAATTGGTTTAAGAAAAAACAATGCCAGTTTTGTATATGCAATAATTTGTAGAAACTTTCTTTCAACAAATAATATTTGAAAAATTATGATAGTTAATACCTTTGAATTATCGTTATAAACTTCATAATTTATGTTTATTCACACGCTATGAATGCAACTTCTTAATCAATCAACTATTCATCAATTCCAATTAGTTGGAGTTGTCTATATTAATCTCCTGTTTCATGCTGCCCTATATGGTTCATTTAATTCCGATATCTAGTCTTTTTTTTTGTTGAAATGTTTGCTAAGGGTGTATTTGGTATTGATGGAATCTTTTTCCAGAAGACATTTTTCCAAAAGAAACTTTTTTTTCAATATCCAGAACTCTCCTAAATTTAGAACCTATTCCAAGTGGGACTATCAGTGTAAAACATAATCAAAGGAAGTTGTTTTTCCCTTTAAATGGAACATATTTTACAAGAAAAATAGTTTTTGGTGTTCTATTTTTTTCTTCTTAGAATAAACTACTACTATTTTACAATGTTTTCCTTCAACATGCCAAACATATCAAAAACCATACACTACTGAATAAGTCTCTAACCAGATTGAAATATTCCTGACAAGCGCTAGACCTCGTGTAAGTGTAACAAGGAAGCTGTAATTCCAACTAGATGAATCATTTGACTTCATTCTGTTTGTATTTAGTTAAGCTCATATTAATTTCAGATTGTAGGTCGTCTGGAAGGTCTTCTCAATGTGATTTTAGGTCTGTGTCATCCTCATTAACACATTTAATCATCATAGTGTCACACCTTTTAATAGGTGCATAAGGAGATCTATTTAGGATATGAGCAAACCATGTCAAGCTACGATTTTTTTCATTTTATTCTCCATGTGCTTGCACCTTTGTCGGATGTGATCATATTTTATCTTGTGCAATCTTGTATGAGTGTTTGTCTATCTCAATACTTTATTTTAGCAATATTCATCTTGTAGATATATTGGACTCTAGAAGTCCAAAATTATCTCCTAAAAATATTGTTGCTTTACAACAATGCCAGTCTAACAACTATTCTTTTCGTGTAATACGCCTACACTTCTTCATTTCATATATCATATTTTATTATATGTGTTACATCTTCATCTATTATGCAATTATAAGGAAGACCGACTTGTTTATGAATTGATCAACATTTAGGTACCACAAATCTGTTAACTAGCTAAATTCTAGTGCATATTAAACCTATTTCTTAGTAAGATATGCTTTGCTTTTTAACTTACCAAAAGAACTATATGCTTAATTTTTATAACTAATTTCTTGCATAAGTTTATAATCCTTTCATTTTCTCATTTGGCATGTTGAATTCAAGAGTTTCATGTTCTTTCAAGTGAATTTTGGACTATAAGTGTTTGATGTTTTCCTATTGTGTTATAAATCATTTTAAAAATAAAATAAAATTCATCTGTACGGTATCATAACACATTCCAGGTTTTGACAGGTACCAGATTTCGTGGAACTTCTTTTGCAACGTCACCCTTTGCATGCCAAGACATACTTAGTAGCCGCTATCTGCATCAGCCTAAATATGAGATGAGTGACTGGTATAAGAATGTAAAAGTTGAAGATGGTGTTGATTATAGCCCTCAACTTGCCATGCCCTTTACAAATGGACAGTTACAACCAAAATCTCATTTTACATCATATCATGCCAAGAAAGGGTGTCATTCTTTCCATGATGGACTACCTGCTGTAACAACAAGCAGAATTAACGAGAGTACCAACTCATCTCTGCATGATATGCGAGGATCAGATTTTGTTTCCCCTTCTCTGTTCCACATCACCTCAACTGGTTCTGAAGTCTTGCATGCATTGGATACATCTTCCATTCAGGGGCTATCAGGGATATCAAATTCCAGCAATGCTCTCTCTCTTCTGTCATCTCAATCACAGGGCTCGTCAAATCATTGCACTGTTTTTTCCACTTCTCGCCCCCTCATTCAACCAAACAATAATTACAATGTGACTCAAGCATCTAAAAATGTTCTGGGACTTGGTCCTCAGGCTTCAGCAGGTAGAATGTCCAATACATTCAATTCATCTGGGGTCAATTCTTCAGAAGGTGGACTGGACCAGATGATATTTCCTAGCAACACTTGTGGTATCAATCGCGTCATTCAAGGATCAGATTTGGTGAACCCTAAGAATCAACTTTCTTGTGAAGATGGACCTACTATTGATTTGCTCCAGTTGTCATCACAACTTCAGCGTGTGGAGCACCAAAGGTTTTCCGTTCAAGTGAAGCAAGACGGCAATGCTTTTCCCGGTCTCAGAATCACTTGAGCAGGTAGAAAAATGTGCTGCTCTATCACATCTTTTGCTCAACTCTTTCACATTGTTACAGTCTGGTGATTACAGAAAGATCTTTGTTTTTTTAAATCGCATGAAGTAATCATGCCTTGTTATGTTGCCTTTCTTGCCCTATATTACACTTGATGTTTGCAGATGCAAATGTCTGGATTAAATTCATAAACGGTGGGCGTTGAACTGCTGTAGTGTGCAGCAACTCAATGAAGAAGCACGCACCTTTCGCAGCTTTACAGAGGTGGAAGTATCAGGGAGCAAGTTTTTGGAATCTTGATGTTCACGTCTTGTTTGCTCCTTTTTGGTTTTTATTTTCCTCATTTGATACTGAGTGACAACTGTTCCTCATGGTGCTGTCTCATTCAATAATAATGTTTTTTCTTTCTCTTTGACAATTGACAATAATCATGACTTGTAAGTCTCAGTTAATCTGTGTAGTACTAAATATTCACCCTTTGTTATGGAATAGTTGCTCAAGTGTTTCATGAACATCGTAGTGAAATGGTTGTAGTCATTATAAAGAGTGCATTATTTCTTTTAAAAGTTCAGCCCTGGAAACCTCTTCGCCTCAGACTTGTTGCAAAGAGTATATGCAGAAAATAATGTTATGCATGGCAACAAAGGATGAGCACAAACAGTGTGCAATTAGTTATTTGTATGATAATTAATTGTCACGTTATAAGTATCAGAGAATCGATTTCTTCTATTATATTCAGTTATTCACTATATTTTGAGTTGAAATGATGGTTGTTTATACATCAGAAGTCAAATTGTATTAATTAATACGGAGGGGCAAAAATGACAACAAGGTCGTTGTAGTATAGTGGTAAGTATTCCCGCCTGTCACGCGGGTGACCCGGGTTCGATCCCCGGCAGCGGCGCTATAATTTTTTTGAACTCGTTTCGATGTATCTTCCTATTATTACAAACTACTTCATTACAAAACGTCTACATCCTTTTACTGTTTTAACAATGTTTGTTGGTTATTATTCCTAGTTGATTGCCTACTCAATTTATTTAGGCCGGTCTCAATGTGATTATTTTTCTTAGGCCAACCTGCCTTCTCTTTACACTTTTATGCCAAACTTTGTGGAAATTTTGAGTTTGAGGGGAAAAAAAACAAACGACTTGCTAAGGAATATGCTTCTAAAATCTAATAGCAGCCGGCAGCTCAGAAAACTTGTAATGGTTTTTCAATTAAATTAAATTACATAAATATTGTCCTCAACTCTCGGGCATAACAAGACTAATAACAACCTTACTGCAAAATATAATTTTTTTTAAAAATTAAAACGACAATGATTGATTGATATTTGTCTATTTTGAGCTACCATTAGATAATTTGGCAGCAGTGGTTGTCGATGGATTGAGCTCGTCCCATGCTTCAATCCATGTGATCATGGCGTCAGCCAGCTTGTTAAAGTAATCATCGACGTTTCCAAGTTTTGCTTTTACTTGTTTTGAGAGTTGAAGGTAACATTTTTGGACAGAGGTGCAGTCCTTTGGAAGGGCAACCGATTGGAAGAATGGGATCAACTCCTCTTGCCAGTAAATACCTTTGTATTCTTTCTTTAGGTTCACAAATGGGTTGCTGGCTTTGCTGTGCCAAATGTATGGCAGACCTGTCTTCACTCCCAATCCCAAGTGATCACATATCACCTATACAACAACACGAATGTTTTAAATTATTAACTAATCAATTCAATTATATCACAATAAATCAATGGATCTGCCTCTTAATACTATACCTTGATGCACCATCCAGCCCACATGTCATCGTAGCGTCCAATAGGCTGTCCATCGCCCATGAGTCCAAAATACATAGCAGGGCCAATCAACTCACGATCGAATGCCAAGTTCATACCACACATGGGGAAGAGAGTTCCCTTTGGGATCGTCATAACAGCATCAACATACCTGTAGACAACAACAATGCTAAATTAGGATCCAGATCAATAATATTTATGACAGGATGACCGTGTTTGCTACCTGACCTTGTGTTTCTTTCCAGAGGCTTGACAAGCTGGGTCGGTGCATCATAATCAGGAATGTTAAGCCAAAGACCATGTGAAACTGCAGTTGGTACACCTTCACGGAGACTGAATGGGTATCCACGGACGAAATCCGCGCCATCTCTGTAGGGATCATACAAAGTGTTGAAGAAAAATGGAGTCGATGGACACAAGAGATTCTTAATGTGTTGTTCTAGCGCATTAATTTCTTTGCCACTTGGGTCTTTAGCTACCTGTCATTACAAATATTAACATTGACATCTCATCATTTACTAATATTAGTAACAACAATCAGATGTCGATTCTCTCACCGGAAAAACAGGGATAGTAAATCCAAAACAAAACAGAGGGATAGTAAACTAATACCCATAAATTAAATTAACTTACAAAGCAATCGTCGTCAATGGTGTAAATGTATTTCTTCTTAGAGACCATATAACCAAAGCAACGGCAAGCAGAATCCTTGAAAGAGATGCAAGAAGCCTTAGGACCCAGGATTTTGTTTATATCATTACGATTATAGAGCTCGTAATCAAACCCTTGAGGGACCTTAATGACCTTCGAAGGGTCACCATCTTGAACAATGATAAGATGGTAAGGCTCAAAAAAGGGTCTCCACATCTCCAAGAAATCAAGGTTTCTAATAGTGGGAATCACTATGTCAAGCTCATCTTTCAAAAGAGGAGAAGCCTTTGCCATTTTTGTGTAGAGCGTTTGTGTGAGGAATGTGTAAATAGAGAGGGAGTTTAGTTTATATAGAAGAAAAGAGGAATTGGTACTGTAACTCAGGGGCGGTGGCACATGATATGCAACATCTCATTGATTTACTCCCTTCATTTTTTATTTTTTTTTAATGATAGGATTTTAATTATAAAAGTATTAAAACTTTCTTTTTATAAAGAGAGAAAGTCTAAAAAGAATAAAAAACTTTTTTTTTTAAACAAACACAAATATTACACCTATTCGTTTTTCAAAAATGGAACTTGTAAGTTAGAAAATATACCCCCACAGAATACGCAATTTGATCGTTCTTTAGTTAAACGTTACCGTGAATTACACGATTAGTTTTATTTTACTTGGTCAATATTATACTTATTTTATTATTAAATCAATCTTTGACTTTGATTCATGAAAAATTAATAAAATAAATATATCTTTCCTCCACTTTTACCCTTTTTTTTTTTTAAAAAAAACAAATATATGTTCATTGATATGACAATTCTAGAGCAAATTAAGGAAGATAAATTAAATATACATACTCAAGTCTTTAATCTTAAGTCAATCTCCCATGACTTATCTGAGATATTGAAAATAAGCATAATTAATATTTTTAGAATGTTTGAACTTAATATATCTAGTAGTATAATATTTGAAAATATTAAGTATTAATTTGATCAAACCAAGCAAATATATGACATTTATATTTGATAATTTAACTAAAGGTAGAAAAACAAAAAATAAAAAATAAATTTCAATAATTAATTAATCAAGCAATTATAATAATCGACATCCATATGAGTTAAGAAGAGCACGCTTCACATTTTAATATGAAAATTTTTAATTTAAACCTAAATTAGTTGGAATCTAATATTAATATGAGACACCAGATATAAAAGTGCAATCGATTTGGTTAAGGCGCAATTAAAGCGTCGTACTAGGAAGAAACATGAAACGTAAAGGAGGGGGCACGTGGAAAGACCGGCATTTGAGAAGGGGACGTTAGTTGGGCTCGATTATCGAGGTGGGCCGGCTAATTAGTCTTTTTGCTTTTTGGAACCTATAAAGAAGTTGTGGGCTCACTAATCATGGGCCCAACTACCTCTTCACAAGAACACGTGTCAAACTTCAAAATGATTAAAATTTCAATTTTTTGAATTTGTATTTCAAGAATTCATACAATATGAAATTTATTTTTCAAATGTAAATTCAAAATCGATCATTGTTTCCAAATGAAAACATTGGACAAAAGTTGAAATAATAAATAATGTCGTTATTATAAGTCATGATTTTCTCATTTAAATTTATTAATTATTTTTAATTTAATACGAAGTTTATTTTCAAATCTTCTGCATCAAAATAACTTTTAAAAATAAAACTATACGTAATTAAATCTACTTATTACATATCTCTATTGAAACCCTATCACCTCTTTGAGTAAATAGAGAATTAAATTTAATTTAATTTTATAATTTTAAATATGTATCATAAAAATAGAAAGTTTAATCAAATAAAAAAAATAGTTCCTATTTAATATATTTCGAAGAATAAAGGGAAACATAGGAGCTTGATATACGGGGGGTTACCTAAATTTGTTTGGACTAAAATATAGGCACCGACACCCTTTGTGTTTTAGCAGCCACCGACGTAGCAAGTAATCTTACCAACCAACTTCGTAAATCTCCGCATAATATCGGTTGAATGATCTATGATTGATTTTTTTTTAAATTTTAATATTTTTTGAATTGAGTCTGTCATATAGGTGAAGGTTTAAGATACGGATTCAACCTGACTTTAGTATCATAAAAAGATCAAGTACATGAAGGATATACATCTTTGCCTCCGAGAGCAAAATGAAGAATGAGATATTTCATTCTTATGAAGGAAAAACAACAAACAAAAAATCTGAACTAACTCATGACCCGGCCAAGAAAAATTGAATATACAAACATACAATTTCTATATTTCCGTCGCATTATAAATGTAAGGCACAATATATATATTGGACCTTAAATTTGACTTTAAATTTTAATTTTGATCAATTTTTATACTACACAAATAGGCATTTTAACTATCCTATCTTTTAATAAATAACCACGCGATTCCTATCTGGCGAAATGCGTGAAATGCACGCATTCTGTGCGAGTGGGGGTTAATTTTCGAGGCCCACAATGGTAAAAAAATATTGAAATGACAATTCTACCCCTAATGAATCTCTTTTATATTAATTAAAATTAATTGTAATTTTTTTTTAGTTTCAAAATGACGTGTAAGATAATTTTTTTTAAAAAAAGACGTGTAAAATGTTTAATTAGTTGACAGCCACTGATTGGCCACTAATACACGTGGGAGCGTTTGCATTTTAGGCAACTTGGCTCCAAAATTTCGTGTTTATTTATTGAAAGATAGGATAGTTAAAGTATCTATTTGTGCATTATAAAGTTTGAGGTTAAAATTAAAATTTAAAGCCAAATTTAAAGTTTAATATATGTATTGCCTAAATGTAATAGTAGCCCAAAGGTGAATCTAATATTACCAATGTAAATTAACTCATCAATAAGCTAAAAGCTTGTAATAAATAATATCAATATTCGTCCGATCAATATTTTATAAATATAGATCTTAAGACTTAAAAAATCATTAAGCAGGTGAAGTTATTAGTACAAGTCAACATTGGCTAATTAAGTCAAGGATGTTACGACAATAGAAAATATTAGTAACAAAAGAGAGAGCGAAAGAATCTCAACTATAATAATTTGTAACACATCTCAATTAGATCTGGAAAAAATAATTTGAAAATAAACAGTTAATGCTAAAGGCAAAAAACATGATTATTTTTTAAAATCTTTTTTTGAAACATAAAATGTGAAAAGCAGAAGTGAAGAATTACTTTTGAAATAGTAGATAAATAAAAGTTGATAAAGGGAAATAATTTTACGAAATCTTATAGTGTTTAAGTAAGATAAAAAAAATTAGCGTTTTTAAATTCATAAACAAAAATAATAAAAATAAGACAGAAATCATCCAAAACATGCTTCTTAAATATTGGTAAAACTTCATATAGTTTAACTCATATAAAAAATATATCATTTATTTTAATCATATACATTCATTTTAATAAGTCATACTATAATCCAAACATTTCTTCGTTTTTAGGTTGATCAATTGATGTCAAAAGTTATCCATAAATAACATCTTAGGAGAAAAATTTCTTGAACACATTCGTTGTAACAAACTCATAATTAATTCTTAATAGTTATCCCCATTATTCTCCTTCCATTTAGTTTTACTTGTCATTTTAAATTTCACAAAAACCAATTTAATTATTCTTCAGAGTTAAACTAAGTATTTTAAATTCTAATGTTCAAAAATTACTCAAAAATGTTATAAGTTATAATCTTTTTCATTTTAATAAGATGAAAATAATAAAAATTACAACTTTAATCTATTTGAATTTACTCATTTTAAATGTTCTTAAATCAATACATTTTTATAGTGTTTGAGTAAAAATAAAATAACATTTTTAAATACTTATTTTAAAATCAAAATAAGAAAAAAAACCATCCAAATAGAGATGTTAAGTCAGAATTTGTGTTAAATAACATTCAAAAAAATAAAAACTTGATAAGTTAAAAGTGAAGTAGCGAGTCCGGAACCTAAAGCCACAAAAATATAAAAGTAATTAAAATAAGTCATTATTTTAGTATGTAACTAAAATAAGTTTAGTGGAAGAAAAAGTTTCACTTTATCTAATTTTCTAGACGTTTTTCGTTAGTGTCTTAACGTGTATTTTAATATATAACGAAATTTTTTTCCACTTTACAAAGTGGAACTTTTTATTACACTTTATAAAGTGGAAGAAAATCTTACACTTTATAAGAGAAATATTTTTCACGTTTTGAAGAAACGTTTTCAGTGTTATCGTACAATTATATGATTTGACATATCATAAAAACGAAAAAAAGGTACATAATGTATTTTTATTTTTTTATTCTGAAAAATCTTCCAATCTCTATTTAAGGACGTTTAAACATAGTTGATAGCACTTACAATATAAAGTCTTCTATTTTTCTTCATTTCAATATATAAAAAATGTCTTCTACACCTAAAGTTAAAGTTTCAATTTATTGGGATGACGAAATTATACATGACGAAAATACCATTTATTATAATTGTCCTCCCAAACACAATGCTAAATATCCAATTAATTTTTTACAAGGCATACTGTTTAAAGTTCCAATTTTTTATTTATAAAGTGTAAGCAAAAGTTCTATTTTATAAAGTGAAAGAAAAAGTTACACTTTATAAAGTGTAAGAAAAAATTTCGTTTTATATTAAAACTACACGTTATGATACTAACGAAAAACATTTAGAAAATTTAAAAAAGTAAAATTTTTTCTTTCACTAAACTTATTTTAGTTACATACTAAAATAATTTAATTTATTTTGATTATTTTTATTTTTTGTAGCTTATTTAGATTCCGAACTCCGAAGTCGCAAATACCAATCCTTCTCTGCACATTCTCCGAAGAATGAATGTCCTTAATCTATTACTCACAAAAATCTTTTTGTTACTAAACAATTTATGACCGTTAAATATTAAAATTAACGGTAATATTTTATATGACCGTTGTCTCTTCTTAATTATTTTTCTAAATTTGATTTTACTTCTTAGAAAAATCTATACAAAAACATCTCACATCTCTTTTTCACACTACAAAAACTCTTCTTATCAACTCCCTGTCTCACATCAAGTAATTGGAATTCAAGTTTCAACTGCTCGATTTTTGTTGTGTTTCGTCAAATTTGGTACAATCGTTTCATCTCTACAATTTTTTTTCTCTCTCGTTTGATTAATTAATTTCCTAACAATGTCTGCATCACCCAGTAATAAACGATTAAAAAGTAAGCGTGCTCATGATGAAGTTGATTCTGATAATGAAAGTTGTGATAGTAATGCTGTACAATTCAAAATTGATCCTAATACTGGTGAACAATTTAAATATTGTCAAAAACGTGACAGATGGGAACTAGCTAAATTTATAACTGTTGAGGCACTTTACAGTACGAGTTTCACTGATTCTCTAGAAAAATATATTCAAATTTTCTACTATCCCGCTGAATATTCAGAAGAAATTGATCGTGCTGAACTTGTTAAATTGTTATGTGTTGAATCAATACTTTATACTAGAAATTTCATAAGATCTCTTGTAATTTATATGCGTAATGCTCATTTTCCAGCGTATAAGCCTATTCCTAGGAGAGTTATCATATCGGAAATCAGAAAACAGTTTTTTAAGTATCGAAGTCATCTAATTGAAAATTTTAAGTCTCTTTCTTGTGGTGTAGCTTTAGGTATTGACATAGTTCCCACTGAATGTTCAGGAATAGACATTGTATGCTTTACTGCTTATTGGATTCATGATAATTTTATTATGCAAAAACGGATTTTAGCATATCAAACAGGATTAACCAAGGAGTTTCGCAATGTTGATACAGTTATTGAGATAATGGCTAAATTGATGTATAGTTACAGTATATAAATGATAGGGTATTTGCTGTGAATTGGTATTTTAAAGACAAAATGAGTAAGAATACTAACGAATCAGCTGGGCGAGAATTGAATCATAAAAGTGTTAGATGCGCATGTCAGATTCTGAATTCAATTGTTAGAGATGGAATTACTCATTTTGAATCTGAAATTAAGAAAATAAGAAGAGCGATGCGTTATATTATATGTTGTAGTTATAGAAATACTGAATTTAGCAAAAGGTGTTTAGCTGATAAACACATAATGAAATCCCAAATACTTGATATTCCGACTAGGTGGAATACTACTTATGATATGTTGATCCGCGCTTTGAAACAGAAAGACATTCTTACAGAAGCTTTTAATGAAGCTATTGTTGCTGATGCTGCTGACGATGATGAAATTAAATCTATGGATAATGATGACGATTATGAAACTAGCTCTATTGATGATGAATATGAAAAGACTGACATAAAATGGAATATCTGTGAAGTGTTGGTTGATTGTTTACAAAAGTTTCATAGTGCTGTTTCACATTTTTCTGCTTCTTATAATCCTACTTGTAATTCCGTACTTGTTTATTTGAGTGACATTTCTTCGATATTCTTAAAATATAAGGATAATCTATTCTTTAGTGAGTTTTTGCCTGATATGAAAGCTGAATTTATCAAACATTTTATCCCTGTACATCCTATATATTTACTTGGCGCACTGTTAGATCCTATGATGAAATTAGAGCATATAGAAATGTCACTGAAATGTTTATATCAGAATTTGGATTTGAACTATAGTGAAAAAGATTTATGTTCTCATAAAGATGATTTATTGAAATTAGCTAATAAGATTTATTCAGGTTATGAAGTTGCAGCTGAACCCAAACAGGCCCCAATTGCTCCTAGCTCTTCTGCTTCATCAACATCTAAGCGTTTTCCAGGTTGCGAATTTTGGAAACAACAAGTTGTAATGTCACATGAATCGAAACGATCAGCTAATTCTAATGAGCTGAGTGTGTATCTGGAGCAACAATATGATATTGATGAGTCTGAATTTGATCTACTAGCATGGTGGAAAGGGAACACGAAGAAGTTTCCGTTACTTTCAAGAATGGCACGTGATGTACTAGCAGTTCCTGTGTCTACTATTTCGCTAGACAAAGTGTTTAAACAGGATGAGGTGCAAATATGGGAGAAAGAGGACATATTGGGTGATGAATCGGTTGAAAGGACAGAGTGTTTGAAAGATTGGATTAGAGCAGAACGAAGAATGCAAGGACTAGAGGAGATAGACGAGGATTTTCTACAGGCTCTTGAGATGGATTTTGAAGAAAAATGTAACATGACAGATGAAGTTCCTCAGTTTACAGAGGCCGAAGTTAAGGAGCATCTTTCCAAACTTCACTAAATTTGTACTGGCTAAGAATTTCACTTTCCTTGTATCCAGTAACTTTGCAATAGCCTTTTTGGGCAATTATTTTTGAATATATATATGACATCTCATCTTGGAGAAATAAATTATTCATGTATTCACAAACGTCCTCTTGGATGTGTTGAAGAAAGTTTTTTTAGAAAATATTTTCGAACTGATAAAAGTAAAATTACTAGTAATTCATCGAGGTCTTTCTTTTGATTCTACTTTGGCTAGGGAATGCACACAATGAGACTTTTCGACAGTGCATTTGGATTTAATCGGACTGCAAGGTGGATACCCGACACTAGGAACTGCTTTTCATATTAATTTGTGAAAGAGTCTGCTTCTTTGAAGCTGCCGTATTAGACTGCTTAGCATATTTATTGCTAGACTATTTCTTCTTTCTTCCATCTTCTTGTGCTAGTTGTGGTGCAGGTACTGTTTAATCCCAACATTAGCTCTCAACATGCAAAATTCATGCTTGATAGCTTTCTGTATATAGTCAAATTTGAAGTTTTTTACTTGTATGCCTATGACGCATTGGATCCAAAGGGAAACATAACAATCAAATGGGATTTGATTTTTTGGACCCATGATAGTTATGTGGTAAGTATACTTGGAACTATTATTACTAGTTTGAGATTTTTAGTTCATGAATTTTTCGAATTTCAGGCAGTAGTGACAATGAACAATTTCCAAATGTATTCCAATTATGAGCCATGGTTGGACATTGGGCAAAGAATGAGGTGATTTGGGCCATGATGGGAGCACAAGCTACAGATCAAGGGGATTGTTCAAAGTTCAGAGGCATTATTCCTCACAGCTGTGAGAAAAAGCCTTCAGTTGTTGATTTGCTGCCTAATACCCCTTATAACCAACAAATTGCTAACTGCTGCACGGGCAGTGTTATGGCATCGATGGGAAAGGACCCTTCTGCTGCTCTCTCTGCATTTCAGATAAGCGTAGGATCTGCTGAGAATACAAACACTACAGTGAAACTTCCCAAAAATTTCACTTTGGTCGCTCCAGGTGGTGGCTATACTTGTGGTCCTGCTAAAATCATCCGCCCCACTTGATTCGTAACAAATGATGGTCGACGAGTGACACGGGCTATGAGTAAGTTTTATTTTCCATACAAGTTTGGAAGTAAATAATGAACTATACTAGCTCGTAGCTAAGCATCAACATTTACGCAGTTACATGGAGAGTGACTCTCAGTTCTTAGCCGCTCCAAAACCAACATGCTGTGTCTCCTTCTTTTCACAATGCAAGTATCACCCCTTGTCCTTTGTGTTCTTGTGGCTGCCGCAACAGTAGCAACTGTGTCATGTAAGATTTTAGTTCATATCTTCAATTAGTACTAGTAGTAGTAATAGTTTCTCTGTTATGAATGTGCTGATGCAAGTAAAAATTGGCCCTAGCTATAACCGAGTGGAAAGGGAGTGAATGTGCTTAAGGCAGAGCTGCAATGCACAAAACACATGTGTCCTATTAATGTGCATTGGCATGTTAAATCAAACTACAACAAGTATTGGAGTGTGAAGATGACCATCACAAACTTCAACTATCGATTCAATTATACACAGTGGACACTTGTCGTTCAACATCCAAACCTCAACAACGTGACTCATGTTTCCAGTTTTGATTCATAAACCGTTCATCAGGCTGATGATATTTTAACTATGCAGATGACACAGCCTTGTTTTATGGGAGAAAGCCATATAATGATATCCTTATGCAAGCTGGACCAAAGGGAAATATGCACTCAGATTTAACACATGGTAAAACAATTGCACTAAAGAACCCTCAGAGGGTGTATTTCAATGGAAATCTGTGTGTGATGCCATCTCCGGAATCTTATCCATTTCTTCCAAATTCCGCCGGCACCATATAATCCAACTCTGGTTGTTCTGTTGTGGTAATTACTGATAAACAGGAATGTACTAATAAGTTTTACAATATGCACTTCACTACAAGATTTGTGAAGACTAATGGATCAAATCTTGCAAGAATTGAAGCATCGTTGTGTTAAATGTCTGTTATCATATTCTGTGTGTTTCGCAGGCTATCACACAGTGGGGGTTTGCCCAATGTGCACAAAGTGCTCATAACAGAATGCTCACTCGAACGGCAAAGGCTGTGGCAGAGGTAGTAGCGGATGAGAATTTGGTCTTTCTTATTTGAATTTGAACAATCCTCCCCTCATAAGCTAGTTTTTCGGATTGAGTTAGGTCTAGATATAATATGGTATGGAGCGAGGCCCATCCCAATTTGTTGTTCACAGATGATGGCCCCTTTAGAAGTGTTCACGCTCCCTTTTGGATGTGAATTTAATCTTGGACTTGGACAAACCTCTCTCTTTGGATTGAATTAGATCCAGGTGTCATATTTAACAATCATGGATTAAAAAAAATACCTATAAAATTAGGAAAATAATAAAAGATAGTATGACTTTTTAATTGTTCCATAAGAACACTGAGAACAGAGGCGAATTTATCGAGCTTGGACACGGACTTTGAAATCAAATGGTGTCCGTGAGTTTTCAGTGTCTGCAACAGCTATTTGGGCATCACTTTACACTGAATTAAGTCTATTTGATAGGTAAAAAACAAAAAAAAACACTCATTCCTTTATTATATCAAGATTAAAGATATTATATGGATAGCTGTATTATATTATGGCATGTGTTTTTATTGGCTTATTCGAATTTGGGAAGGTCTCCATTGCATGCACTTGAGACCGACAATCCAAGCGGTGGCCTAACAATCCATTTCCCTACTGATTTTCCAATTTTCACCAAACAAATTTTAAGAGACTTTTTGCTTAAAAACAAGTGTTGGATAACTTTTTCTTATATTAAATAAATACTATAAAATTATTTAAAAATTATTTTAACTTAAAACTTTCTAAAATAAAAATAAATTTGTTTTAAATAAGACAAAAACTTTTGTAAATTTTTTTTTTTTAAAAAAAAAAGAATAGACTGAACGAACGGAGGGAATAGTAGATCCAAGGCACGGCCGCCAGACGCCAGAAGGACCAGATGACTTGTTTGTTGACAAGAAAACAAAAAGAGCTGACTTGTAATGAATGGGGTTGAAGTGTTAGAGTCCCAAGTAAAATCAGCTCACTCCACTTGAGGAAAGTAGGTTCGGTCAAATTTAGGCGGGTTATAACGGATTAAGATAATAATTGGATTAAAATCCAACTCAATCCAATTTGAATTTGTTTGGATAAAAATGAATTTAAATTAAATACTACAGTCATAGTTTATTTAATTGTAGTTCACAGCAAATATCTCCTTGTTTTTTCATCTGATTCGATATACAATTAGTCATTTTATATATTTCAATATAAAATATGTTTGTATTTGTATAAAGCGAGAGATGCAAATACATATATTTTCATCTTATATACTTATACAGATCTTATTATACAAATTATAATGTATAAATGAATTTATACAATTATACAAAATTGAATAGTTGAAGCGAATTATGCAAATTAAAAACTCTATAGCAAATATAAATATTAAAAAATTCTTCTCCATCAATAAATACTTTTATCCCAAAAATAACTTGCAATATAATCAAATAAGATAAGAAATTCAGAACAAATTTTCTATTAGAAATAGAATATTTTGTCTTGATCGGAGATTCTAATTAGTGTAACAAAAATCAACCTCAACACTAACAAACAAAAAACCAAGCTTTATCTCAAAATTTAATGAAAAAACGTCAACCTTATCAACTATACAGTATTACACTATATATATACATAAGTAGATAGCCAAGTCCCTTATCAAACATGACTCTTCCTAAATGCCATACAGAAAATGTTACTACTTAATAAAGGCTTCCACAGCTAAACTGAAATGGGAGTTGAGCCCAACAAAAACTTTTGGGAATGGGTGGGTTGGTAAGCTTTTTCTTTTTTATATGTGTGTTCCCTTAGCTTACCAATTCCACCCATTCCTATGGGTTTTTGGGCTTCCCTCCTTTTTCTCTCGCTGTCATCTATTATTCATCGGGATTTTTATAGAAATAACTATTCGGATTCAATGTATGTTTTTTTCTACATAATTGTTGATCTAAATGACTTGTTATTGTATTAAAGAAAAGAAATTTTAAAAAAAATAACGCTTCCGATTTGTATGTACCCTTAATAACATGTTAAAGTTATGAAAGAGATGCCATTATGACGGACTTAAAATCATAAGTTTAAAGGATACTTTTCAACAACGTCATTCATATGATATAATGGTTAAATATGTTAGTTTATGATAATTATATGATGTTTTATGTAACAATATATATAAAGGCATAAATGTTTATATTGTAACTTTAGTTTATGAAACACTTTGAAGACATTTGGAGAACGATTGAGTGAACAACTAAAGCTCACATTTCTTGTAATTGTATTGGGTTACTTTCATCTTTTAATATTATTTATTATTTGCTCTCGTTTTAAAATAATTTGCCTTTATTAACATGTTGTAGTTATGATAAATATGTTCAATATAATAAGTTTAAAGGGTCCCAAGACAAGAGATTTTTTATATTGAATTTTGTGCATATCAAGTCAACAATTATATTTGCTTAATTCCAATTTGCTTGTGGGAATTTTGATGAGGTAGTGCAGAGTAGGCAGGATTGCATGTTCTTTTGTAATTTTCCCCTCTTGCTATGTATGCAGAGATATTTGTAGGTGTAAAAGTGTGCTTTTCTTTCATTTGGCTTTTGAAATCCGTACGAAAGCTTTAATTAAATACAAATTGTATATTTCAGAGCCTATTTAGAAATATTGTTTTGTATAAGATTTTTATCAAAACTTAAAAATATCGTTCCTAACAAGATTTTTTTCATATCAAAACTTTAATTCGAGATATCTACTTAAGGATGAAACAGGCTACCACAACGTCAAAATTTCATCAGATCAAAGCAAACTAAATTGGAAGAAAAGAAACAAAACCATGAACGTATAATTCTTGTTCACTGTGTACGAAAAATAATTCTTGCATAAATTTCATCAATATTAATGCTTTATATATATGAATTTCAACACAATTAGAATGTCAAATAATTATACTGTATCTTAGTAATTAATAAATCCGGTTGATTCCAGATTTGTCTGTCGTAAATATTTTATCATAATAATAATTTATGTTTTATTGTTAGATGAATATAACTTTTAATGTCCTAAAAATTAAATAATTAGCTTGAAAACAAAAGAAATAGACTAAAGAAAAATAAAGTTGAGCTCTAATATAATCTAAGACTCTATAAGAGGACATAATCCAAATTGATAATCCTATCTTATTGATTAGTACTAACAACCAAAGTTTTGCAGTCCATGATATTTTGGCAAACTGTATGTTTAAATTTTATAAAATATTAATTAATTTAATCAAAATATTATTTTATTTAAAGAATATACAATCAAAATTTTATTTTTCTAAAGAATATATATATATATATATATATATATATATATATATACACT
>NC_028639.1:69136313-69146972 GCF_001406875.1 Solanum pennellii
ATATATATATATATATCAAGCATTGCGTATAATAATAGTTACAAATATGGAGTAACATAACTATTTAATACTATATTTTCTGTTTTAAAAAATGTACATTAAACACCTAGAGATAGATAAAATTAAATAATTATCTCTTATAGAGACACATTTGTCAAACATTAACGTGTAGTTTACACAATTAATTTTTATTTTTAAAACTTTAAAATCTCACTATGTAGCTACACCTACAAAAATAAACATTACGTTTCTAATTTATACTATAATCACATTATAACAAACTAGCAAGTCTCTTTTTTTTATAAAAAAAAACAAACTAACAAGTCTTTTTAGTTGTAATATTGTTTGATGACTAATTAAGCTGTGGTTCTAGAAATGAAATAATACTCTATCTCATAAGGGTTTTTATTTTATTCTCTCCAAAAGTCACGTAATCATCTTTATAATTTTAAAGCCACTCAATTAATATTCTTCTCACAAAAAGTCCTTTTGACACCGACAACAAACAATTATATTGATCACGTTTTGACAAAGCATGAGCAGGGCCCGCCTCTGTGCATGGAAAAATGAGGCCTTTGCGTTTAGTGGGCTCAAATTTTTGTCAAAAATAAATTATGTATTAAATTTTTTATAGAAAAAATAATTATTTATGATAAAAAAGTATATTTTTTTAAAGAAATAAATTATTTAACCCACTTTAGCATTTTTGTACGTTATTAAAAATAAAAAATAATAATGAAAAGTATTTAATAAAGTGAATTACAATTTTTTTTTTTACTTCTTTTAAAATTTTAATTTTAAGCGTTATTACAAGGATATTAAAATGAGTTATATCAATTGATCAACTTCTTGAGTTAAATTCTATGATTCTAAACTCTTATCTTTATTTAATATTTATCAATTTATCACTTGTAGTATTATGTTAACAATACATATAATAATTGCCTCGTTTAAAGGATGTTTTTCAATGTTGAGTTGATAAAATCTTAGCTAAAACTAGTAATTGAAAAAATATTATTAAATACTAATAATTTCATCTATATAGTATGAGAAAAATTAATTTTAAATAAATATGTATATATAATTTATTTATATTTTAGGCCGCGCTTTAGGCCCTCGATTACCTTGCCCCGCCCCGAGCATGAGTCCTACGTTACATTCAGTAAACGAATATTCTGAGGATATTCTTATACCATGTGCTTAAGCAAAATCTACTATGATATTCCAAAACTTTCATTATATATATATATACATGTATATATATAGAATAACAAAACTATGGTGGCGTTGTTGGCATTAACTAGAATTGAAATCAGAATTTTCAAGAATTTGAAAATATTTTTTCACTTTAAATTACTCATAAAAAAAGTCTAAAGAAGCTTCAATTTGTATTCATAATCAAACTCTACTTCAATTCTCAAATATTATTTCACTTTAAAAATAAATTTTTACTTTTTAAAAATTTGATGATAAAATATGATCGAACCCAAACTAATTTTTCATAGTTAGTAAAATGGGACCAGAGTATTAACCATGGCACGAATAGGCATACGAGAATGCACTCGGGGTTATTTAATAGTAGCTGATTAGATAGTGAATTATTATCTCTGTTCACTTTTTAAATTTTTTTTTTTTAAAAAATAAAATTATAAAAATTTTAATCAATATTTTATAATGTATTTATCATATTGATATGTAAAAAATAATTGCTATTTATAGCATTTTTTGTATAGTTCTTCAAATATCTAATTTTTTAGTTTAAAATATCAAATTAAAATAATCTAATTTAATTTTAAAAATTAGTCAAATTGAATTTTAAATAATATAATATGACAAATAAAAGTGAACGGATAGAGTATTAATACATTAGAATTTTTACTAATTACTATTGTGTTTAATAATATTTTAATTACTATTTGTAAGATTTAGCACATCAAGTATCATGTTTGATTACAATTTTATAGTAATCTCTAATAATTGAGTAAGATATGTACTCCCATCTCATTTTACATGATATCGTTAATTTAAAATTAGGCTTAAGTCATGTGAGGTCCCTTAAAGTTATCCACATAATTCACTTAGACATCTCAATTAAAACTTATACCTATTGAACGCTTGAACCATTCCAAATTTGAACCATTTGAACATTTTTTGTATGTGGCACATTGTTTGTAATCCACACCCGTTAAGCGCGTGAAGGTATTAAATTGGGCCTTTTTTTTTTGGAAAAAAACTATTATTTCTTCTCATCTTCTTTGGCATTCCTTCCTCCATCACACCACAGTTTACCACTATCACCGCCGCTACACACCCCTTTTTCTTCCTCTTATTTTCTCCGGATACTTAACTTTTTTTAGCTCGATTGTTGTTATATTTTTGGCCCCATTGTCATCCATATTAGGATTGGTTGCACCACCATTGAAACCATCATTCCACCATTATTACCGTCATTTTCATTCATGTTTAATTTGTAAAGGCTTTTAAATTTGGAGTTTGTATCTTTGCTGTTAATTTAGTAATTTGGTGTTAAATTTGATGTCCAGTTGTTTGAATTTGTTGAAGGATTTTTCTATCAATTATTAACTTTGCTCAAATTTTTATTGAAGCTTTTTGATTTGTTGTGAATATGTTGTTTTGACTTTATGTATATTGGCATAATATAAGGATGTTTCTTCATCCAAAAAAGTTAATCGATTATGAAACATAAAAAAAAAATTCCATTTTTTTCAACAATGACAAATGAAACTTATAAATTTTTCGGAGAGATTTTTTTCCTCATCTTTCTCTACCTAAAAAACGAGATAAAGTAAAAAGTTATAATTAATAAAAAAGCTGATAAAAAGAAAAATTTGTCGGGTAGAAAATAACACTGTGCAGGGAGAGGGAGGGTCGCCATAAATGGGGTTCGAGGGAAATATATGTTTTGGGTTTCAGTGGAAGGCAGGGGAAGTGGGTGATTTAAGTTCAAGTTTTTTTTTTCATCTTTTTTACTTTAAAATATTTTTTTTTTACTTTATAATATAATGTTTAAAATAATTTTTTGGATTAAAAAATAACACATGTCATTATTTAATTGATCAAATTGACATGTCAGCGCGAGTATATTTCACACATCCTCTATTTCAATAGGTATAAGGTTTAGTTAAGGTATCTAAGTGAATTATGCGAAAAACTTTAAGAGGCCACATATGACTTAAACCTTAAAATTATGATCTAAAACACTCAAATACCATTCCATAAATTATTTTTTGTAAGGATAAAAAAAAAAATCAATTATAAAAAAGTATGGAGTAACTTTTATTGGACATGAGTTATTTGCATGACTTAAAGCAAGAAGGTCCCCCTCAATGGCTATCCATATGTGATGTGGAGTGGTCCAGCCTAATAACAACACATCTTCCTACCTCTTTCTGCCACACCACACTTTTTTCATGTTCTTTTTTTTTCTTCTTATAAAAGGTCTCTTTTCTGCATTGTAATTCATATACACAAACTAGGTTCAGTTTAGCAGATCTGAAATTGGAGATGAGTTTTTCGAAAATCTATGGGAATTGGTGAGTTGGAAAGCTTTTCTTTTTCTTCTCTTGTGATTAGCTTTCCAATTCCACCCATTCCTATGGTTTTTCGGTATTCTCTCCCTTTTCGAATGCTATCGATCGATCAGGGGCAGAGCCACCTTATAGCGGCAGAAAATTACATTTCTTTCGACTACTTCATGTGTCTATTTTTTAACTCTTTTATTGAAAATTCTGAGTTTGCTACTGTTATCATCAGGTAAATCTGATGTGAAGTTTCAAAATATTTACGCCGTTGAGATCTGAACTATCGTCCTTGAAACATGGATGGATTGATGCAGCTAAATCAGACGTCTATTGATTTTCTGTTATTTTTCTATCCCTCTGCTATGAATTATCATGATCTTTTTGTTCAGACCTCTCATTCTCAAATAAACATATCATCAAATTAAATTGACTAGGAAAACACTTTACAATAAGTATTTTTTCTTTTTAATTTTCAATTGAACATAACTGGCTTATAAATTAATTTTCCGTGTATTGTTAAGACCTCTTCAGCAAACACATGTTTCCTTCTCTATGAAAAAAGGATTCTCAATACTCAAAATGTGAGAGTTTGACCAGCAATAGTAATATTCTCCTCTTGGGATTTGGTCATGAGAAATGGTATTATGATATGATATGAAATGATATCATAATATAACCACTTAAAGTTGTCCGCAAATTTCACTTAGACACCTCTTCTTAGGCTTGTTCCAATTGAACACCCGTACTAATAAAAAAATTTACCTATCAAATACTTTTTAGACAATCAGCTGAAATAAGAGAGTGTGTGTTATACACTTGCGGATGATGTGTCATAGTAACTAATTAAAAGAAGACATGTGGTATTGGACCTAGAATAACTAAAAAAAATTATAAGGAAAAATTATATATTTTTTTAGAAATAAAAGAAAAAGAAAATCATCATTACTCTTCTCCTCTTTCTCTAGAACCTTCCCCAAATACACCATAGACTATCATTTTTTAATCTTACTCTTATCCTCAAACTTCATTTAGATTTATTGATGTTCGTTTTTCTTCGTGTTGTCAATTCTTTAAAATTTAAATAAATTAACAATTTCAAAGAATAATTTCAAATTTATATTATTCTTGCCCGAAAAAATGGAGTTTGCCGGAAATAATGAACACTAAAGTAAAGTAAAAAGATGATTGATCACTAATTGCTTGTTATTTTAAATTTTTTATCTTTATTTAATGAAATTTGCTTAACATCTCACTTCAAAGGAAAGGAATCTCCGCTTCATCTTCTTCCTTTTTTTGTTTTTCTTTTGTTTTAAGATTTTTATTTAATTTATGTTTGGGTTTGACAAAATAGATGAACAAGGGATGATACTTTTGATGGCAGCAGAGATAATATTTTTTACGGCTGAAAAAACTTACGGTGACAAATTTGAATGTGTAGTTGGTTGTTTGAAAGGCTAAGGTTGTTTGACAATGGTAGACTTGTGGAGAGTGGAGACAGTAACCGATTTAATAAGCTGGTGTATTGGAGAAAGAGTGGCTGAAAATTGAAAAAGAAGGAGAAAGAATTATGAGTGGTGATGGTTGCAGCTTGCCATGGAAAAATGGTGATGAGTTTTCTCAAAGAAGAAGAAGATATAAAATCTTTTTTTTTACTAAAAAGTCATGCTTTCACGCTCCTTTCTTTGTGTCTACTACAAACGCTTTGCCATGTCAACAAAAAGGATTTAATAGGTAAAAAAATTTGTTGTCTAGGTGTTCAATTGGAACAAGCCTAAGAAGAGGTGTCTAAATGAAATTTGCGGACAACTTTAAGTGGCTATCGATGACTTAATCCTAATATAAAATTACGAGATAAAATTAAAATTTTGTTTGAATATGTAATATGAAATTTTTGTGTTAGTATATTTTCTAATAAACATAAAAATTTCATAAGATGTAATACTATAGAAATAACCCTAATTATTTATTCAATCTTATCAAATAAATAAAAAATTTATAAAATTGCATGATAAATTATTACAAAGTTATTTGTTTTTCACCTTAAATAATTGTTTCATCTAATTTTGATTTATCAAACTTTAACTATATAAAAAATTAAACATAAATTATAGTATGCTAGTCTTTAATATAATTCTCTCATATAATATGGACAATTTTTTTCATGTTGAACATGCGTTTCTCGATCATGGTAGAAGTAATAAATTAGGTGTTGGAGTAAATGAAGAGAACATATTTATTACTCAACAATTGATTGATGTGAGTTAAAGTGACTATATATTGGTGAAAATAATATATTTTATATCGATGTGAATAATAAATTTTAAGAAGTAATAATATAATTATAAATTTCATTTACATATGAAATAAATGGTTAGTACGTCTAAATGTAAAGTTATTTTAACAAATATAAACATGTTGATCAATTTTCGAATTAAAAGTATCTCATTTAATGAAATTTGGAGAATATGGAAACACATATCATGATATGAAATCATGAAACAGAATCAACGTAAAATTGCATGTCCAAACGCTAATTCTATTTCACGATTTTATATCGTGATATGGTATTGCAGGGCTAAACGTCTACTAAATATGCAAAAGATCGCTTTGCAAGTTTCTATAAGCTATTAAAAGAAAGACTTTTGAAACTTATAATTTAAAATCAAAAGCAAAAATTGGTATAGTTATAAATCATTTCATTAAAAGTAAAATAAATATATCAAAATTAAATTATATTTAAATTTTTTTTAAAACAGATTAAAAAAAATCACATAAAATGAGATGCCGCGTTTTCATCAGAAGAGAGGGTGATTCAGAAGACCCAATAGAAGACTAAACGTGGAATCATCACTAGAAAAAGTTCACTGTGTGGCCTCTTCGGTGGGCCCATATTTTGTTGTAGCCATTGATTGGCTATACTTTTTTACATTCGTATGCAATTGGACTATTTTGACCTTGTACATTTTTTGTTTCGACATTGGGGACCGTCTCCTTTATCAGCGCTTAATGAATAATTGAGTTCCTCAATCTTCGAATAATATTGACGATTTTTTGGACTTTCGTAACGATTATTATCACTGTTAAAAGTTTAATTTTTTCGTAATGAATCTTAATTGGCAATATTTAGGTGGAAGGATTAATTCTACGTAGTTTATCAAGTCAATACAAATAGGTCTCTTAGGATAACAATAGGGACATTTTTGATCCAAAATGTAACGAAGGATATAAATTGTCTATTTCACATAGTTCAGGGGTAATTTTGACCCTTTTTCCAAAATTAAATTATTGAAACAAATCAAAGTTTTTATATATTTGGTATGATATTCAAGAATAAAATTTTAAAATTATAATATTCGAATTTAGATTAGGTAAGGAATATTAGTACTATTTGGTGTCCTATATTTCCTAAATATCGAATTATTTACTTTGAAGATCGTCTATTAACATGTCCATTACTCATTAGTATGAATCTAAAGAGAAAGTTAAAGAATAAACATTAACAACTTAAATATATGTCTTTTAGTTATATCAATTTATTTTTCTAGATGTCTTATTATTTGTTGATCTTTTATTATATTTTGTCTCCACGTAAAAAAATAGAACTGATTGAAGAAATAGTGTTAATTTTGTAATACAATCGACTACAACTCTAATATGATATTATCGAATATCATATTAAATCGAAGTTTAATTTATCAATTATCGAAATTAAAATTTAAAATTTTGATATTTGATATCTACTTTTAACTATTAATTATAAACAATTGAACTCTGAGATTCCTGAATAAAATGCCGATAGCTCACCGCAGGATTCATATAGTCATTTGGAAGGAGTTTTGTTTTTCAAATAATTTTGGAATATCTTTTGTGCATTAGTATAGAAAAAAATCTTTGATTTTATTTGTTAAAATATTTGAATTTTAGTAGGGTTTTGCATATAAAAATTGTGAAATTTCTTTAAATATTAATATTTATTTGCAAGTTGAAAATGACATTAATCATGTTTAGATATGAAACCAATTTGGATTGCCTTTAAATTTTGTATGTGATTTTGGTTTTGAAAATTTTCAAATTCAAAAATTGTAACAATTCTATATCCAAATGAGCACTAAATAATCATCCAATTAAGTGTGTTATTTTTACATTTGAATTTGAATTAATCAGGTTTCAATTACTAATTATCTTTTAAATTTTATATCAAGTCAAATAGTATCACATAAATTAAAATGGATGAAGTATTATCGGTACTTAATACATAGTCTAATGATTTGCTCTCTAGAATCAAATTAACAATTTATTACGTATGAAGGATTTGTGACAAACTTTGATGCTCTTCAAATTATAACTTACTTAAATCCTCTAATTATTAGCTCTTCAAGCCTGATCTCTTCATCTTCTCAACACTGCTGGCTCTTTGGAATTGTTCAAGTGAAGTGTCTTGACTTCTATTATGAGTTATAGGAGTTTATTATGAAGAACTGTCATAAATGGTTCCTAAACTATTAAAATAGATATAAAATAATTCCTTAACTATATGTTTATCGAATTTAGTTTTTTAACTGTTCAAAATATTATAAAATTTGATCCTTTTACGAGACTTTTTCTAAAGAAAAATAAAAAGACCAACTCGGTGTAGTTTAATTGAACAATGGAATGAGCATCATTACTGACTCCATTTTACTTTTTTTTCGAGCCATAGTTATCTACTATTGATTTGATACATTCCCTTGAGAAATTATAAACAAAATGATAATTTTATTTTATTATTCTCTAAATATAATTAATACAATATCTTGAAAAATATTATAAAAATAAGAATAAATTAGAAACAAAGTGTAAAATTATCATAAATTTTATAAATTGGACAAGTATTGTTGAAAATCTATTTTTAGTATAGTGAACAAGTATTGTTGGACGGAAGGAGCATTTTGTTTGTGTTGTTTTAATTTAGTATGAAATATATGAAAACAATGAATACCTTTAAATCTCGTGATCTTAAATTAAAGATATGTAAAATATATCAAAATGTCAATTTCAAACATGTCATACAAAAAGTTGAAAGTAAAAACACTATCAAGAAAAAAAGACACATTCTTTTAAAATAGACCTAAAAAAAATATGATAAACAACCTGAAGAAATAATTTCTTTTAAGACATGTATACTTTCTCCAATCCAATTTAGCTGTCATGTAAGATATATATATATATATATATACTAGTTCCAGGCACGTGCGTTGCACGTGTTCCCCAAGCTAAATTGCATGAAGTTGTTGTAACGATGTGTTTGTATGACCTCTTTGATATTAAAGACGAAGAAATCACAAATATTGTGAAAGAAAAATAATTATATGTTAAATGTGCGTACATTTTGATTTAGTAATTTGCTGATAGAATAAAAATAGATCAACAAAAAAATAGTTACAAATTACAATAATTAATTAAGAAAAATGTATAAAAAACTTTCACATATATAAGAAAATATTAGGCAAAATAGAAGGCATACCACTATATAAGAAAACTCACATATATAAGAAAACTTTCAAATTTTCTTTTCAAGAAAATCAAAAAAGTCTTTCTTTTTTAATGGAAGATATATGTACTTTTTTCTTGTAAAGACGGTCTTAACTTAACTAAGAGAAAAAATAATTAATTAAATTGGACAATTTGAACTTAAACTTCATATTAGAATTAAAATGAATTAAATGAAAGAAAATGAAGGATAGGAATCAAAGTCTCAAACATCTTTACATATTTCACAAGTAGCTAGAGACTTTTAGACTTTTAGTAGATGAATATGGTCAATATATTAAATTAAGTGTATTTAATTATTAAGTAACCCTGCAATTTCTTCAAATTTTATAATTTCAAAGAGTGTTATACTCTACACAAATTTATAGGATTATTCTAGTAATCCAACCTTAACTTTGTTAATTCACACTTTTAATAGAACTAATAATTCTATTTTTACTATAAAGTTTGTATAGTAAATCAGGAAAAAGTACTTTAAAAGCTATACAACTTACGTGGTTATCAAAGCAAGAACAATTATCAACCATGCAAAGACTTAAATCATAAAATTCAAAGTCTTATTGTGTACAACAATATTTTATTTGTAGTTATTTATTTATCAAATAGGAAAGAAAATAGAAATTTTTTAATAGTAAATAAAAGAACACCTCTAAAGAATCAACAAAAATATTGTAAAATGAAGCTAAAATTAACAATGTGAAAGAAAAAAGTAGTAACAATGTGAAAGAAAAAGAGATGACAACTTTCTTTATTCTCTTCCAATTATTCAAAATCTCTTCGATAGGATATAATTGAGGGACTCAAAGGACTGTCATGAATATGTCATTAACCCATTTCATGGATGAAAGGTGAAAGTAACAAGTATATTATTAATGAACATCAACAAATGTATAATATCTTCATTTCTAATATAATTACACAAAATAAAAATTCCACTTGAACACATAGAAGAGAAATCTTAGCAGATCTTAGTTAATCTACAATAAAATTATCAAACAAATATTAAGATACAATGAATGAAGAAGTAGCTGTCATCAAAACTAAGACAACATATATCATGACATAATTTACAGATCGGAAAATTAGTGAAGCACACAATGGTATTTATAGCCAAGATATATAAAAACTCAAAAGTCAAGTTAAAAAAAGATCATTAAAATATCATTAAATCTCTTTATTAAAGAAGTGAAAGGACACTTTATATTTTATTCTTTAAAAATGGTTAGATTTTCAAAACTATTAAAATCCAAATTCGTAATTATTCTTTAAAGTTAAAACGTATGACTATAAGTATTCAGCATATGTACTAATACACATAAAAGAATATAAAGAACCAATTTTGAAATTGTTAAAACATTTATTGTATTGTAGTCAATATGATACTTAGCATTTATATAAACATATATTTACATTTTTTTTACACAAATTATTAAAGAAGTATTTTCTTTATTTAAAGATAAAAATGTTTAATTAATTATATAGATGAATTTAATTAAATATTTTATAGCCTTTTCATTTAGTGTAGGGGTAAAATAGTAATTCAACTTTTACTTTGAAGCTTCCCATTTATAATAATATATGATATGAT
>NC_028639.1:69147190-69213970 GCF_001406875.1 Solanum pennellii
TCATCAAAACTAAGACAACATATATCATGACATAATTTACAGATCGGAAAATTAGTGAAGCACACAATGGTATTTATAGCCAAGATATATAAAAACTCAAAAGTCAAGTTAAAAAAAGATCATTAAAATATCATTAAATCTCTTTATTAAAGAAGTGAAAGGACACTTTATATTTTATTCTTTAAAAATGGTTAGATTTTCAAAACTATTAAAATCCAAATTCGTAATTATTCTTTAAAGTTAAAACGTATGACTATAAGTATTCAACATATGTACTAATACACATAAAAGAATATAAAGAACCAATTTTGAAATTGTTAAAACATTTATTGTATTGTAGTCAATATGATACTTAGCATTTATATAAACATATATTTACATTTTTTTTACACAAATTATTAAAGAAGTATTTTCTTTATTTAAAGATAAAAATGTTTAATTAATTATATAGATGAATTTAATTAAATATTTTATAGCCTTTTCATTTAGTGTAGGGGTAAAATAGTAATTCAACTTTTACTTTGAAGCTTCCCATTTATAATAATATATGATATATATATATATTACTTAATTTTGTTATTAGAGCGGTGTAAAGTCTTTTCCAAAAAACTAAATAGAAACGGAGGGACTACTTGGCAAGTCAAAGTCAACTCTTTAATAGTTGTTTGACAATTGCATGCAGAGTATTTCTCTAGGAAGCTGCCTCAATGACTTTTTTATTCCATACTTCTGCATTTTCTACTTTCTATTTTTTTTTTGTTATTATTTATTATTAGTAGTATTTTTTAAATCGATACAATGACATAGATATGAGCAATTGCATCTCAAACTAGGGTAAATATATTGATGTAACGACGAGATATTCTGTTGTGAAGACCGATAGATATTATCGAGAAGCTTAACATAATTTCTATTACTCTATCCAACATGTCCTTGAACTCATATACCATAGTGTTTCTGTTTTTTGTGCTATGTTCTCGTTCAGGTAATTCATTATATTGTTGAAATGGAGATGTTTAGACCTTCTATTGCATTCATATTTTTAAAAATTGATATTTTTTTTTTAAATCGAATTGCAGCTGCGTATGACGCATTGGATCCAAATGGAAATATAACAATCAAATGGGATGTGCTGTCTTGGACCCCTGATGGTTATGTGGTAAGTATAACTTGAACTATTATTACTAGTTTGAGATTTTTAGTTCATGAATTTTTCGAATTTCAGGCAGTAGTGACAATGAACAATTTCCAAATGTATCGTCCAATAACGAGCCCTGGATGGACTTTAGGATGGACATGGGCAAAGAATGAGGTGATTTGGGCCATGATGGGAGCACAAGCTACAGATCAAGGGGATTGTTCAAAGTTCAGAGGCAACATTCCTCACAGCTGTGAGAAAAAGCCTGCAATTGTTGACTTGCTGCCAAATACCCCTTATAACCAGCAAATTGCTAACTGCTGTAAAGGCGGCGTTTTAGCATCGATGGGAAAAGACTCTTCTGCTGCTCTTTCTGCATTTCAGATAGCCGTAGGCGCTGCTGGGACTACAAACAGGACAGTGAAACTTCCTAAAAATTTCACTTTTGTTGCTCCAGGTGGTGGCTATACTTGTGGTCCTGCTAAAATCATCCGTCCCACTCGTTTCATAACACCTGACGGTCGAAGAATAACACAGGCTATGAGTAAGTCTTTTAAACCATACATTGAAAGTAAATACTGTTTTCATAAGCCTGAAATCTTTCTGCTTAATATGCAGTGACATGGAGAGTGGTTTGCACTTACTCTCACTTCATAGCATCCCCGAAACCGACATGTTGTGTCTCCTTGTCTTCTTTTCACAACGCAAGTATCACCCCTTGTCCTTCGTGTTCTTGTGGCTGCCGTAACAGTAGCAACTGTGTCATGTAAGATTATAGCTATAAAACCTTTGAACAATTCTCCTTAACAGATCATAACTGAGAAGTGTAATTGCAGGAAGGGAGTAAATAAGCCAGTGCTGCAATGCACAAAACACATGTGCCCTGTCAATGTGCATTGGCATGTTAAATCAAACTACAACAAGTATTGGAATGTGAAGATGACCATCACAAACTTCAACTATCGATTCAACTATACACAGTGGACACTCGTCGTTCAACATCCAAACCTCAACAAAGCAACTAAAGTTTCCAGCTTTGTATACAAGCCTCTCATGCCCAATTTATCAACCAGTAAGCTCCAAGTCCCTTTATTTGATTCATTAACAGAACAGACATATACTTGATCATTTCACCGTTCACCAGGCTGATGATATTTTAATAATGCAGATGATACAGCCTTGTTTTATGGGAGAAAGTCATATAATGATGTCCTGATGCAAGCTGGACCAAAAGGAAATGTCCACTCAGATTTAACACTTGAGAAGGATAGAAAAACACTTGCACTGAAGAAAGGTTGGGCTTTCCCTCGAAGGGTCTACTTCAACGGCAATCCTTGTGTGATGCCATCTCCTGAATCTTACCCATATCTTCCAAATTCTGCCGGCGCCAAATAAAGAGCATTGTCCAACTCTGGTTGTTCTGTTTCTCTTGGTTTTCCTAGCTGATGGTTGTAACTAGTGATAAGTATTCACTATTCAAGAACAAAAACTATTACAATGCACTTGACTATATCTAAAACTAGTCAAGTCTTTTATGAAAAATAAGGTTCTTATCCAGAGCACACTCCAATTTTCTTATAGATATTCAATGAGTGCTATAAAACGTTGATCAACCTGCTCTGACTTCAACTCGATAAACTAGTCCTGAATTGGTTCTGTTAGAGCAAATTAGTTTAAAGAAGCACAACTCTGAAGATGGTGAGTCGGTGTCATTCAAATTGTTAGCACATCCTTTGTTCACTTATTTAACAATGTTAAAAGCTCACTTGAAACACAACTACCCTGCTATTAACAATGTAGTACAAGAAATGATCTCTAAAAGATAAAATTAAGTTAAAATGGAAGACACTGTTATCATAATCATATACCCATCAAATTAGGTTTTTTTTCACTGTTTGAGCTTGTAGGTTTGAAATTTTTGCTATATATAATCAAGAACAATTATGACTTAAAATGTACTGCAAAGGGACAGTTTTGCCTACAGTGAACTCACTAATCAGAACTGATAATACATCCCACCTAGGAAAAGACTGCTTAGCTATTGTGTTTAAATGTCCCATTTCACTTCCCCTTTCTCAACTTGATGGCCCTTTGAAAGGTACCAAAATAGGTGAGAGAGAATTATAGAGTGGAAGTGAAAAAATGATATTATGGCATAAAGCACCCAACAACCATTAGGTGTGGCATCATCATGATCAGCTAAAATTCCCTCTCTTTTAATACTCCTAAGTTCATTCTTTTGGGAGAAACCATAAGATCCTTAAACATCAAGATATACTATTCTAAGGATGTTTCACAAAAAATTATCTTTTAAGAGAAAAGATTACTCTCAGCATTGCCAACTCTTATTTCCTCTAGCAAAGTTAACTTTTTTCGCAGTCGTCTTGTCTTCTGTTTTGCCTCATGCAGGTAAAGTACATGCTTATAGATAAGAACTTTTATCTTTTTGTGTTCCCATTATATATTATTTTGCTCTTCCTTTTGGACCTTCAGATGCATTTGATCCATTGGATCCATTTGGTAACATAACAATAAAATGGGATGTCATGTCTTGGACACCAGATGGCTATGTGGTAAGTATCTTCATAATACTGATTGGGGCAAATGATTATATGAGTAGTAACAACCTGAAATATTTATCCAGGCTGTTGTAACGATGAATAATTTTCAAATGTATCGGCATATTATGAGCCCTGGATGGACTTTAGGATGGAATTGGCCAAAGAAAGAAGTGATATGGTCCATTGTGGGAGCACAAACAACAGAGCAAGGTGATTGCTCTAAGTTTAAAGGAAATGTACCACATTGCTGCAAGAGGGATCCTGTACTTGTGGACTTGCTTCCTGGAGTTCCTTACAACCAACAGTTCAGCAACTGCTGTAAAGGTGGTGTTCTCGCGTCTTGGGGTGAAGATCCTTCTGAGTCGGTATCTTCCTTTCAGATTAGTGTTGGACTTGCTGGAACATCAAACAAGACAGTAAAACTACCCAAGAATTTCACTCTGCTTGGTCCAGGACCAGGCTACACTTGTGGCCCTGCAAAGATAGTTCCATCCACAGTTTTCCTCACTGCAGATCATAGGCGAAAAACTCAAGCATTGAGTAAGTTAACCTTTTCTGCTTCTGTTTTTTCCTCTGTTCATCGGTATTTTTATCAGGTTGATGTAATATCTACTTGCAGTGACATGGAATGTGACATGCACCTATTCACAGTTTCTGTCATCCAAGTACCCGAGCTGTTGTGTTTCTTTCTCAACTTTCTACAACGACACCATCACTCCTTGCCCGTCTTGTGCTTGTGGTTGCAACCATAAACACAACTGCATCATGTAGGTATCCTTTGCATACGTTGAGACTTTCCATCAACGTTTTCTAATTAGTCTACTGTGCATTTTGATGATGCAGGGGAGACTCCGAAAAACTGAAAAGAAAGGGAATTAACACTCCAAGAAAGAATAATGAACCATTACTGCAATGCACCCATCACATGTGCCCAATACGCGTGCATTGGCATGTAAAGCTCAATTACAAGGATTATTGGCGAGTCAAGATTGCTATCACTAACTTCAATTACAGACAGAACCATACACATTGGACACTTGTGGCACAACATCCCAATCTCAACAATGTCACTCAAGTTTTCAGCTTCGACTACAAGCCTCTCGTGCCCTACCAATCCATTAGTGAGTGCATACTAAAGTGAATTTAATTTCTTTCTCAAGCTTGAACGGAACTTAACAATCATTTGTTTCTACACAGATGACACTGGCATGTTCTATGGTATGAAATTTTACAATGATCTCTTGATGGAAGCTGGACCTTCGGGGAACGTTCAGTCTGAGGTGCTTATGCAAAAGGATAAGAATACATTCACACTGAAGTCAGGATGGGGATTTCCCCGGAGAGTCTACTTTAATGGAGATGAATGCAAACTTCCACCTCCAGATTCATACCCAATTTTACCCAACTCTGCTGAAAAAGGACCATTTTCATTTTCAAACACTGCAATTTGCACTATTTTGATGATTTTCCTCACTTGGTAATGGATAAAACCATTTGATGGCAGCAACACATATTCTACTGGTGCTTCTCATGACATCTACAAGAGTTTGCTTAGGTTGTTATATATTGTATGCATGCAGAGAGAATAGTGAAATGGAAACTTGTTCATTTTATTGTATAACTAGAGATAACATTTTCCTTATAATATACAAGATTTTTGTTTTCATATATATGAAGTTCTCTGAAGAACACTCAATAGAGTACATCAAAATTCTCAGTCTAGTGCACCAACACACCAATACAATGTATATGTCGAACCTCGAGCAATCGAACTGGAACACACCAAGTCAATGGTTACATCTACAAAATCACAAGTAAACCTTCACATTTTGGAACCTCAGGGTGATGTTGCAGAAGTTATGCTTTTATATTTTACTGAAGACATTTAATGTTGATATAAACAAGGTCAGGAAAATTCTCTTCATTGGAAGCAATTAAACTCTTCAATTGTATTTCTTTCTTTTAGCTTTACAAGTTATGTGAATATAGTAGAACAAGAGATGCCAAAAATCCAGCTAAAGAGTGCAGTAGAGTAAGCCTACTGTAGGCACTAGCATTTGGCAGGTATGGATAAGCATCCGGAGGTGGCATAACACAGTTATCGCCATTAAAGTAAACCTTTCGAGGGAAAGCCCATCCCTTTTCAAAGGTAAACTTCGATTTATCTTTCTGAAATATGATCTCTGATTGCACATTTCCAGAAGGTCCAGCCTGCATTAGTTGATCATTGTAATATTGGATTCCCCAAAACATAGCAGTATCATCTGAAGAAGATGAAATCAGTTAGACAGCTAAAATGTATACGAAAGTTGTATTTCGTTGTCAAGGGAAAAGAGTACTCACTAATGGAACCATAGGGGAGCAGTGGCTCATAATTAAAGCTGAATATCTGGGTGAGGTTCTCAAAGTTGGGGTGTTGAACAACAAGATTCCACTGGGAATAGTTCATTTTGTAGTTAAAATTTGTTATCGTAATCTTTACCCTCCAGTAAGCTTTATAATTGGATTTAATATGCCAATGAACTCTGATCGGACACATATGTTTAGTACATCGGACCACAGGACTGTCATCATCTTTTCCGGAACTTAGAAGTGTTGAGGCTAAATAAGGAGAGTCCGGCCTGTCAGAGAACATACAAAAAAATATCAAATGAATATTAAGAACTTCTGGAAACTTAAACAAAAAAGAAAGGGAGAATATGCGATTAAAGATAGTGTCTGCTCACTCTACGCATGTTCCCGGTTGTGTTATGTTATTTTGGCAACCACACGTGCAAGTCGGACAGTTTATAATTGTGTTGTTGTAGAAAGAGGACAGTGAGACACAACAAGTCGGTGTCCTCTGAGCTAAGAACTGTGAATACGTGCAAATAACATTCCATGTCACTGCAAGGAAAAAGATACAATTAATATGATTACACCTTTAACTTTACTAGTATAGACTCAGAAAATTTCATGATCAAAGAGGTATGCATCATTTGCGGATGTGTCATGTCACTAGTGTCTTGAAAAGGTAAACGAACATAACTTACTCAACACTTGAGTGAACCTCCTTCCATCTGGTGTTAGAAACTTGGTTGGTTTCCCCTTCACTGCAGGTCCACATGTATATCCATGTCCCGGTGTTTCGAGAGTGAAGTTTTTTGGCAACCTTACTGTCTTGTTACTTGTTCCTGCTTGACCGACAGTTAACTGGAATGCGCTAACAGCGTTCTCTGGGTCTTGAACCCACGAGCTAATTACTCCGCCTCTGCAGCAATTTGAAATTTGCTGGTTATATGGAGTTCCTGGTAACAAGTCTACAATGGATGGGTCTCTTTTGCAGCAATGAGGGATGTTTCCTTTGTATTTCGAACAATCTCCTTGCTCTGTGGCTTGACCTCCAACTGCACTCCAAATTATTTCTTTTTTTGTCCATGTCCAACCTAGTTGCCATCCCGGTGCTTCAATATGACGATACATTTGGAAGTTATATATTGTTACAATAGCCTGCTTCATCCAAAGGAAAAAACAAAATCCTTTTTTGGTCAAACACAACTGTGATAAACTTCATTACAAACTATGATTGTTATATTAAGTAACAAGTAATATTCCTACCCAAAAAACATAATTGAACTTCCACTTTACACTAATTCAAATAGATAAGGAAATGATGCAAACTGAAAGAACATTTCATTAGTATTAATAAGAGCAAATACACTCACAATATATCCATCTGTAGTCCAAGACTTAATATCCCACTTGACAGTAATATTTCCATTGGGATCAAGTGTATCATAAGCATCTGCAACAATATGCAGCAAACAGTAAACTGCTTAGCTCGAAACAATAAGTACTAGTAGTAGCAATTTAATCTCTCGTATACCAAAATGTGTTCTTCCTAGCGACAAATAAAATTCTTAGTACTCGTCCTTATGACTGAGCCAACAACAATGACTAATCTGAACTAACAACTCATCAGCCTGACCAACAACAATTTAAACACATCGAAATCGAAATCCTAGACAAACTCAGAATAAAATGAAGGATAAACCACAAAAGAGCAAAAAAGGGAGAAAAAAAATAAAGTCTTTTATAAAATGGTCAAAATGTTAGCACATTATAGAGAAACCACACTCAAAAACTCGAAAATCCAAACTATCTTTGACCAAAAATTTAATCAAACCATACCCAAAAAAAAAAAAAAAAAATTCAAGATTATCATAATATAACCCCTTTATGTAATCTTGACTCTGTTTTTTCCAATGGAACAGTTCTATTAACAATGTTACATTTTGAATCAAACCCCAAAATATACATTTCTATGTCCAAATTAAATCAGCTATATCAAAATTGAAAGATAACAACAAAAAAAGATTTCATTTTTAAAAAAGGTAACACTTGAGTAGCTAGATAATAGTAAAAGAGACGACCACAAAAGTGAAAAAAAAAAAAAAACTCACCTGTAGATGTATAGCACATAAGAGAAAACAACAAGGCTATCAAAATTGCATAACTTCCAAATTTTTTGATTGATGATCTTGAGATGGAACAGAGACAAACCTCCATTGATGAGTAAATAAATTTCAAAAAAAAAATGTGTTTTTTTTTTGAAAAACTTGGGAAGGGTGAGGAATAGTACTTTTTTGTGTTGTATTGGGAATGGACATAGAAAAAGAAGAAGGAATTTTAGAATGTGTTGTGACAAAGAAGAGTTTACCTTATTTGTGATGTTTTTCTTACATATAAGACTACTAATGTTTTTCAAATGGGGAAAGGGGAGGGAGGGAGGGGTGAAACAGACTTTATAGAGCCAACTGTCACCAGATGGTCACTGAGCTTCGTTTCGTTTGGTATTTGAATAAGAAATAAGTTATTCATATAGTATTAAGTTTCACATGATGTTATTTGACAATTTCAAAACTCGCATAACTATTCTGGAATAAGTTATGAGAGAGTTTGTGTTATTTTATATCGGATAGAATGTAAATAACTATAAACGAAATAAAATAATACAAAGATTTGCTCTTAGTTAATCTTTATATTATTAATATCTACACGACTTTAGTCAAAAACGAGTTACGTTAGATAAAGGAATAATTAATTTTAGAATTTTAGCTTATCCTTTCTTTAGTTGCTAAAAGAATTACGTGATAACTTATCTCGAGGATAATATATATTATTTTTTATATATTAAAAATGAAAATACCAATTTTAAAATAATTTATTAATTCTTGAATCAAACGAGCCCCAAGTATATATGGTAGTTTCCAAGGCAATTTTCAGCGTTTTCCATTTAGTAAAAGTAATAAATGTCCTACTTATTAAATTTAGCTAGTATCAATTTAAAATCTCATTTTGTTCAATAAAATAGGTGATATAAAGTCAAATCTTAATAAAAATATTAAATAGGTTTAATAAGATAAAGAATGTTTTTTGAGTGCTTCACGCGCATAAAAATACTGAAAATAAAAAATGTTTTTCTTTAGTGCTTCACGCGCATGTCTTGTAATTCATATTAATTACTCACTTCGTTTTAAAAAAAAATAACTCATTTTATATTATAGTTTTTTAAAAAAATAACTTTTTTTTATAATATTTTAATTTTAATTTTTTATCTGGCATCTTTAAGGACACAAAATCAAACGTAATTTTATGGATTTGACATAACTTTAATTTAAGATCATTAGATTCAAAAGCCTTCTTTATACTTTTAAACTTTGTGTCAAATCAAATCATGTCATTCTTTGTGAAACGAGATTAAGAAAAAAAAAATACATGAATGAAATTTATATATTACTCTTTCCATCCCATATTAATGGTTGTTGGACCCTAAATTCTCAAATATTTTCATGGCTATCATTTTTATGTGAAGATTTGAACAAAGTATTATTATGTGTTTGATCATAAATTTTGAGTAAATAATTAACTATTTTTAGAAATATGACCTATACATATAAGTTCTATAAAAATTATGAAAAATACCTCTAGGTTTATATTGTCATATTATGATAAATATGTTCTGTTAATAAATAACCTTATAACATATTTGATGATAATTAACCACAACAAAATAATAATAATAATATGGGCAAAGGCAATACCTCAATCGCAAATTCAAAATTGTCACCGATTCAACATGAATTATAATGCATTAAAAATAATTATTCTTTTTCCGACGCGTTCGATATAAATAACAAAGATGGATAATTATCAGTGAAGTAATTTGGTAGATAAATACTAATTGAAATTAATAAATGATGATTAACTTTATAAAATATAAGAGTTTTGAGGTAACTTTTAAATTTTTTTAAAATTTCCAAATGTTAGAATTTGACCTAAATACTTATTTTTCTTAGTATTCGAAAACTTGGGATATTTGATAAATATATTTGCTAAATAATGACAAATTGTATGACCAAACACCATTTAAGGGAAAATTATTTTTAAAAAATAAAAACTTCTGGAAATGTGACGACTTAAGAGTCAGAGTCTCAGAGAGGGTGAATGGTTGCCCCTATACATGCATATGATTAATGAGTAATTAGCATCCAAAATAGATTTAATTAGGGTTATACACACCCTAAAAATGGATAACTTTTGAAATTTTCTTTCTTCTTCATACTTACTTGCCCTCGTGACTTTTCTGGGCTTAGAAAGGCAAAAACAATTCATTAAAAAAAAGGAAAAATTAGTAAATTAGTCAAAATAAATAACATATTTAGTAAAAATATTCATATTTTATAAATATTAGCAATAATGTCAAAAATGTCATTATTTTAAAAAATTTATGTGTCCCAATTTTCTTCCTATTTTATCTCTCTTTTTCAATTAATTCTATATATCCTTTTTTTTTATAAAAAAAAAAATCATTCTCTCTCATATTTATCTTTTCAAATTGTTAATTCTCTCTCTCATTTAATTTTTTTTCTTTCTCATGGTTATCTTTTCTGATTTTCCTCCAACATTCAAGTTGCAAATATTTTTTTGCCATATATTTTGGTTGTTTTTTTAATCCAAAATTGAATCAACAAGAATCCCTTTCATTAAGGTATCTCTAATCTTTATTCTATTTTCAGATTTCTTTTCTAATTTTATTTTTGTTTAAATCTTAAAAAAATGTTGTATGTATTTTTCAATTTCCTTTATGATTTACTCTCCAATGGCTGAATCCAAGAGGCTTACTAGAGGTATTCATCTTAATCAACCAATTTCTGGTGATTTTTCATCCTTTAATTTATTTATTGCTTAATAAATAGTGTATAATGTATGATCCGCTGCTAAAATGAGGGAAGAAAGAGGGTAAGAACATTTACAAGACTCATTGGTGTGCAAAACCTTCCTCGAATTCAGAACGCAAATGTAGAATCTTTGTCTACTCGTGAGGATCTTGAAAAAGACGGCGAAGATCGGATAGTTGTCGAACAATTTTCTATTAGTTTGTTTTCTATTTATAGTTCTTTTTTAGAATTTGGTATGCTTTCTTAATTTGTATTCAAATCACAATGTATACTATCAATATTTGTATTTATTAAAAATTTCATGTTGCATGGTTTATGAATCTTGTATTTGTCCCTAATTTGTATTCATCCAAATGTATGTCAACTAGTTATGTATTTTATTTATAAGAAGAACAACTTTCTATTAGTTTATTTGTATTCGAATACAAATACAAATAATAGACATATTGGAATGAATACGACTTAGAAAAGGAAACAAGATTTTGAAAAGAAAAATAAATACACAGTGAAAAATATATACGAATACAAATGTATTTCTTAAATAGCTACATTTTATTTGACATACATATTGGAATGAATACAAACTAATAAAGGTATGTCAACTGAATTTGACATTTTTTTCTAATTTGTATTTATTCTAAAGGTATGTCAACTAGCTTATGTGTTTTATTTAAGAATGAGTACACCAAATATTCAATTATTTCTTTTCAATTTTATATTTCATTCACTTTTTCATCATACTAATCTTTTGTATTTTATATATTATTATACAAAATTCTAAATAAAAACTAGAATAAATAGAAATACAAATAAAATACATATTGAAATGAATACATACAGGATTTTTGAAGAAAAAAATAAATATATAGGGAAAAAATATATGAAAATACAAATATATTTCTTAAATGACTATATAGATAAATTCGGCATACCTATTGGAATGAATACAAACTAATAAAAAACTATAATAAATATAAATAGAATATATTGTGGAATGAATACAATTTTAAAAAGGTAAAAATTTTAGAGAAAAAAAAAAACAAAATCTAAATTTTATTTGAAATGTAACCGATGAGAAAATTAAGGATGCTTGCCTTTTTTTTTTGAAATATTCCCCCCTTAATTTTCTCCTTTTTGTTATTAAATAATTATATTCTTTAAATAAAAATAAATAATAAAAAAGATACATAACAAACTAAAATGACATTTTTATTAAATATTGAAATTGTTGCTAATGAGTCCTCTTAAATGCTAAAATATTGACATTTTGAAAAATTTCCCTAAAAAAAAAATATAAATGAACTTTAGAAAAAAAAAAATTTATTTGAGGTCGTCAATTTTGTTTCTTATAAGGATTCTAATCAAATTGAAAATTGTTATGTATCTAGAAATGACTAATGTATATAGCGCTACATCATATAACAATGGTTTGACCTTCCAAAAAATAAAAAAAAAAAATAGTTGCAAAATTAGTATAAGAATTGGCTTCTCAACAAACTCTGTGGTTTGTTATAAATTAATCTACATTTTTTAAAAAAAAGGCACATCTTCTTCTTCCTTCTTTGTAACTTAAAGAGAGACATTTGACACAATTTTTTGTACATTATTCCATATTGGATGGAGGAAACTTTTATCTCCTCGTTTAAACGTTAAAATTATTTGTGATATTGATGTAGTTTGTGAAAATACTTGAAATTTATCTGTATATCAAGAGAATATCGTGTTTGTATATATTCCTTGGAGAATTTATACAATGGGTTTTTAATGTATTGTTTTCTGGCAAGCATAATCACTATACATCTTCACTAACTGATGTATTTCGATTTTGACTCCACATCATACAAGGAAAACCTCAGCCTTATTGATTGACAGGGATATAGAGTAATCTTATATAGCAAGAACACAAGACCTAAGTTTTCAATAGAGTTACCAAATACAGAGAATATTATCCAAATTATCAGTTCCCTCTTCCAAAGTACTTACTGATTTTGTAGATACAACACTTTTCAAGTATCTCAAGACAGAAATAATTCTCAGCCTTTGGTGGAACTCCTGCTTTCGTAATAAGAATCTAATTCAACCCAGCACATTCTCAAATCTTGTCCAAAGATGAGCACCACAAGGGACATCTGGGATTTGAGTTTTGCATCAGAGTAGTAAATTAACGATTCTAATTGACAGCATAGAGAAGTGACTTAATGCGCAACATATGGTCAGCTTTTAGACTAAAGGGCACAGCAGGGGGTGAGGAGTCCAACAATCATTTTGAGCTTCCTGTACTACTGTTCTTGCATCCAACTCAAACAAACCAATACTAAGGCACAGTGAATTCAACACCAAGGACTATAGATTTATCTGTCAAACGAGAACCCATACAACTCAAGTTCATCCAAAGTATATAAGAATGTTACTATAGGAGAGATGATGGCAAGTTTGTTCTGTACGCATCATTACCAAGTAGCAAGAATAGACACATTCAGAATTTATAATTTTAAATCAATTCATGAGATACAAAAATATAAATTCATTCATGAGTTACAAATTTAAAGGTCAAAAAATAAGGTAGAGAGCATTGTTGTAAGCCAAAATTTTATTTCTAGTATGGTCAAGACATATCAAAATGAGGGGGTAAACACTGTCAACATACCATTGGAAAATCTCGCTCAAAATCATCCAATACAGAAGGGATCAAAATGCTCGTCGGGCCATCTTTTTAGGTTTCTTCACATAACTAAGGCGAATTTTCTTTAGTTTTGTCCTCTTTCTAGCCATTTTCTCTGGAAACGTCTCCCTCTTCTTTTCCTTCTTGGCAGGGGCGGATTTCTTCTTTGCATATTTTGGGTGCACCATATAGGCCTTTGGTTCAACTGCCAGATCATTGCTCTCGGCTTCCTTATATAGTGAATTTGCTTTGTCAACCCGATTATGAGCAACCATTTTTCCGATCAACAAGTCGTATGTCTTTAACCCCGGTTTGCAACCATCCTCCTTCATCTTTGCAAAGACACTCATAGCATGATCCAATCTTTCAATCCCACATAATATTTTCAAGAATTCATAATAGGCCTTCTTATCAAGCGCATCCCCAAATCCTGCAGATTTCATCCTATCAATCATTTCATCACCTTCTCCAACTCTAGCAGCCTGGTACAAGCTCCTAATAAGAGTGAGAAACGTTGTTTCATCGGGATTACAACCCCACTCCCCCATCCTATAAAGCAGATTCAAAGCATCCTCTGTTTTCCTAATCTTACATAAGTTAGTAATCAAAACATTAAAGGTTTCGACGTCTCTAGGAACGCCTTTCTCCTCCATTCCTAGCAACACATTTTCCGCCTCAGATTGAAGCCTGAAAGGATCTTTCTTCCTACACAGCTTACAAACACAATCAAGTATTGCATTATAAGCTGAAGCCCCAATTTCGAACCCTCCCCTATACATCTCCCCAGCTAACCGCTGTGCCTCATCAAGTTTCCCATCAATACACCAACCCCTTACCAGCATATCGCATATGTATTCGTCCGGGAAGAATTCGCTAGCCAAACTTTTAACCATTTTCTCAGCATAGCTAGCAAATCCATGCTCACACAACCTAGAAACTACCAACTTCAAAGAATCTAAATCCCTCACTAAACCGTAATCTTTCTCCATATTTTCAAAAAATGCTACTGTCTGAGTGGGTCTTCCAGCCCTTACAAGTCTATCAACCATGGATTCTAACGTCTTCCTTCCCGTTAACCCTATCCCATCAATAAGTACATCCTGGGCAGCTTTAAAATCCTTTCTCCTTCCAAAATAATCCACAAAGTAAGACACAACCTCATCATCAACCTTGAAACTTTCCTTAGACTTAACCCACTTGAAAAACCCTAAAACTGTCCGGCCTGCATCTGGGGAAAGATTGAGTGTGGTAAGGATCAGGGAAGGCGTCAAATTGACATGGGAGAAAGAAAGATCGAGACTTTGTGGAATTGATAGAGATTCTGCATCGAGCTCCTTAACAAGCTCAGATGAAAGAGACTGAGCGGTTGTTTCTTCTTGATCCCTTTCGGGTTGGGATGAAAAGGATCTGAAACTGGTAGAATAGTGCGAAAAAGAAAATGAATCATAGTAGGGAAGTGGTGAAGTGAAAAAATGGGTTTTGGAAAGGGAAATCTGGGAACAAGGAAGGTGGTGCATTTGATTGGTCGCCGACGAAGAAATGCAGCGACGGAGAAGTGTCCGGAGTGTTGATGGGGTGGTGATTCGACGCATTTTTAGTGTGTAGTGAGTGAGAGGAAGAAAGGGCGGCGACGGCAATGGTGGAGTGTTAAACCCTCTCTTACTGCTACAGCGGGTCTGGGCTTTGTCTTTCGGGTTTTGGGCCTTCGGGTAACCTGAAAATTGACGGGTCTTTCACAAATAGGAATTAGTTTTTCCGTAGTTAATATATGTGAATACATTGTATATAAAATTAATTACAGCTAATTTTAGATTTCATGTATCTGAGAATACAAATCTAAGTAAGCGCAAACAAAATATAAATATTCGAAGTTTGAATTTTAATAAGATTTTTATATTAAAATTTTATAAAAAAGTATGAAAAGAAAGTAAATTATTAACAAATTAATGATATTTATATTGTAATTACTCATAAATCTAACAAAACATAGCTCACAAACTTTACGGAAGATATAAAATGCACTAGCAAATCTAGTGCGTTTTCCATGGGCGAAACTACTCACCAGACCAACTAGTCAATCCTTAAGGGTCAAAAGCGAAGGCAATTCATAATCTGTTACCACTCTTTCATTTCCTCTTTATTGTCGGTATAAATTTTGATTATTACTAATTAAATATTATTAGAACAGTAAATTTTAATTTGTTGCAATGAATATTTTCTTATATAATAATTATGCTTTGTAGCACGTAGATTTTCAATCTAACAAATTTCTCGTTGCAGTTGTTATCGTTAAATTTATTCGTGGTATGCTTATATTTTCATTATTCAACATTATTAACTTGCATGTTTATTTTCGATTATTTATATTCAAAAGTAAACTCTAGTATTACCCCATAAGTAAATATATATAAAGATAATAATATGATTTTACTCTATTTAAATTTGAAATAACCTATAGGGTATTTAAGTCATTTCCCCTATATAATATAATGGGTGGAGGTGGGTGGATAATTGAGATTTGAGAGGGAGATATTGGATGATGTGAAGATTGCATAAACTGAAACCAACTCTGTCTTCTTCTCCCGGCAACCGACGCCTCTTCACCGGTAGCGACATTGTACGGTAACTGTATCAACTACTCATGCTTTTCTCCATATTTTACTTACTTATCGTCGTTAAAGGCACGTAGAACGTACGGATACTAGAGTCACTGATTCTGTTGATTATTTGTTCTCTGAGAATTCAATCGGAAAAACCTAATTGAGCTGTTTACTGAACTCATTTAACTTGATTGGCTAAACAATGTGTATACTTGTTTTCATGATTTCACAATTTCACAGTTTTTGGTTAGGATTTTGAGAGATGGTGTTAGTTCAAAATTATATCACTCCGTGTAAGGCGTACTTGCCAAATGCATCTTCATCTCAGGTATCGTTTCGGATTCTTCTTTCATCTTGCTTAGCATTGATAATGTATCCCAATTTTAAAAGTTCATTTTCACTTATAAAGGTGGATGTGATGCATCAACTGGGGTGGTTTAGGAGTGGTCACAACCGTAGGGCTCCTGGATGTGTTATCAGGTCAGAGAATGTGACTGAAACTTCCACTTCCTCTTGCCAAGGTTAGATTACTTTTGAATTTGTAACAGAGTCTGATCGAGCTGTCAAATTAGTTATATCTAAGAAGGCCTTGACTAAAGAAATGAAATGTGACTGAGCATAAAACTTTAAAGTTCAATGACTTTACTCAGACAATGTCTTCATTTATCTCTAGTTTTATGATTACAATCATAGGTAAAGTGAAGGAAGAGTACACAGTTCCATAGTTCCTGTAGAATTCTGTGAGGGATCCCATTTAACGTAGTGAAAAGTATTATACTGAAAAAAGCAGGGATGTTTAGTTCAATATTGTAATCTCCTCTAGTTTTTATATGGTTATGTTATTTCGGTTCGCTTTACCTGCTATTTTGATGAGCATAAATGGGATCACCTTCCAGGTAGAGGAATAATGTTTTAATGATGAAGAAAAATGAGCTCAAAATTGCTGTCTTATAAAGGAATTTGAAGTAAACTTTATTCTATTTTGAAGGAAAAAAAATAAGTAATAATGCATGAATGGTTGATAGTAACACCTTTGCATACATGAACTGCAATGTTGTTTGTTGGATGACCGTTTCAGTTCTTTTATCTTGAATTAAATGTCATCCCAGATTCCTGATATGCTCATTATAGGCTCTTGTTTTGATTATAAGATGTGGGAATAGTCCTGGCAGTTTATAATTTTGTCCCATGTTGATTGACATTTTGGCACCAAAGCAGGACCAGTCACTATTTTCCTCTATCCGTTTCCTTACAGATAGACTTGGGAGGCGTCAATTTCTTGCCGTGGGACCAACAATTGTCCCGTTGCTGCTGATGACTTCTCAGATACCAACATCATGTAAAAGTCTTTATGCAGTATCTTACCCTGTTAATTCCCTACATTCTTGTTTTAATGTTTGACGAAATGAAGTTGTGATGCATTTCTCACAGTCACAGTTCCATTCATGTATCTTGTTGATTCTTTAAATTTTAATGACTGGTATCCTAAGAGTAGACCCTTTGATATGGCTCAGTTGCTGCAGAAAATAAGAAGGGATTTCTGCCTGTCACGGACAAGAAGGATGGATACTCTTTCCTCTATCCTTTTGGGTGGCAGGTCATTCTTCACTTAATGACTATAATGTTCTCTGTTGGTTTTCATTTACGTCTGTCTTTTGTTCTAATGTCATAGTTGTGTAAATAATTTGCTTGGGAAACAGGAGTATGGAGCTGCATTTGTGGGTTTAGCAATTTCAGATTTTCACTTCATAAAATAAATTTAGTCACCTTTTATAAAATTTAACTAATTTTTTTTAGCTAATTTCTGAATCACTTTACCCTCTTATAAATTAAACCTGTCTTATCCATTGATACTTTTCTTTAGCTGTTTCTTTATTCATTTTCTACCCTTGCCCAGGAAGTTGTTGTTGAAGGTGAAGATAAAGTTTTCAAAGATGTTATTGAACCACTAGAAAGTGCTAGTGTAAATTTGGTACCGAGCAGTAAAGAGGACATACGGGATTTTGGTTCGCCACAACAGGTTTGTTAAAATGCTAGATCATTTATCCTAGACATTTACATGAAAAGGCTTCATGTAACTGTTTGGATTATTTTGCCCAATGGAAACTTAGATTTTCAGGTGGATTTCTTGATTGTGGGCACTCATGAATGTGTCCTAACCACAAACTATGCATATTGCAGGTTGCTGAAACTTTAATAAAAAAGTTTTTAGCATCGCCTTCTCAGAAAACAAAACTAATTGAATCATCAGAGGTGTGTATTTTGATATTTCTTCCATTACTGAAAATCTGTAACTGATCCTTGACTGCTTGTCATGCTGAACTATCATTGGTGTTACTGTTGAATAAACATTTCAGAGCCTTAGAATCTTTGAATTAACTCACTTATATATCTTCTTTCTGGATCGAATCATTTGGTCAACATATTTTGATGTTTTATGCCCTTAAAAAAATCCATTCGAACTTGCAAGAAATAAAGCTCATGTATTGTGTAGCTACGTTGATGCAACAACAACCAAATCTAGTCTGAAGCTTGTTTAAGAAATGCTAGTTAATAGTAATAAATCAGATAAGGGTACATACAGATGTTCTATATCTGTGCAAACGAAACACTCTACTACCTACTAATCGTCTAACACTATCTTCCACATTGATGCTTTTCAATCTAAGATCATGTCCTCAATTAGTTGCAGATGTGTCATGTCTTGTACGATCACCTCTCCCCTGTGCTTCCTCAGTCTACCTCTACCTCTCCTCAGACCTATCGTCGCCAACTTCTCAATCTCGTTTCCCACATCTTGTCCACCACGACAGCTACTCCCACATTGCCATGTATATCTTCATTCCTGAACTTATCACTTCTAGTATGCCCGCACATCTATCCAAACATTCTTATTTCTTCTACCTTCAACTTCTGAACAAGCAAATTCTAGATTGGCCAACACCCCACCCCTAACAACATAATCGGTCTAATTCTGTGTAGCAGTTAGTCCTGAAATTTTCTAGTTTTAGTTTGGTAAACCTTTTCAGAAGTTCTGAACTTTGCTTTTGAAAAACATATATTTATCTCCATCTTTTTACAGTTCATGTTGTGAAATATATGAGTTTGTGCACTACTTTGACTGCTGACCTGTGTTCCAATATTCTCATAGCTCTCTAGTGGCACTCAGGTCTATTTAGAGAGCATGAGTATAGGAGAAATTTGGTTTACAAAAAAGCGGCCTCTCTTAAAATCTCTACCAAGGAATGATTCCTATTTGTTTTTGGATTAGTACCAAGAAATGACAAATAAGTTTAGCAGTCATGAGTCTGTTGTCCTCCTAATTAGTTTTAAATGCCAACCACTTCACAATTCTTGGAAAATATTTAAAGCCATCTTGCTTTGGATAAAATTACTAGACTAAAAAAGACTAGTTACTATATGAGGTATTGAATTATATCTACTAAGGATCAGCTATTGACAATTTGTATCATGTAAGATAAACGATGATGAATATTTATGATTCAATTTCTAGATGTTCTTGGATTGAGGTCATAAATTGCTTAGATTAGTTTCACTGGAGCAAAGTTAAGCTACTTCTGCCACTGCTGTCATCGTTAGAAATGGCATTTTAGCTATTTCATACTTGAATACAAGGAAATATGACAAGTAATCCCACCCAGTTCGTCTCCCTTTTGCAGTCTTTCCGGAAGGTAATAAGATTTTTTTAAAAAAAGAAATGATAAAAACTTCTACCTACACAACTCCCAAGAAATGAAGGAGAGAGAGACTAACTTACAGTCATGAGGTGAGAGTCATAATATAATTTGATTGTCTAGCTCGTCTTTTCACCTTTGTACTAATGAAAGGAATAAAGTTTTAGCCTATCAAGGAAAGGCAGTTAATCTGATGCACATGGAATTTTGATATTGCCAGTAAACAGCTTCATAGCTTGACTTTTCTACGTGCTTTACTTCAACCGTGTGTAGATTCTTCATAAGAAAGCATATTCCTGGTGCGCTCTACTGACTAAGGAAATCATGGCTTTTTTAGTAAAATGAGAACTGGGATAAGATTCATCCCGTAATTTGCACAACTCTGCGAGCTATTATTTTCCTTATATGCTTACTACTTTTTATCATGTTTGTATTATCTAATATCAGCTTTTACATAACCATTGGATGTATCTAATTTATTTCGGGATCATTGTCTGATCATTTTGTAGCGCGTCGTTGATGGAAAAACCTATTACACGTTCGAGTTTGTTGCACAAGCCCCAAATTATACTCGGCATGCCCTCACTGTAGTCTGCATTGGCAATGGTATGAATTGTATCTTAGGTTTTAATTGATGATGTGCATGCTATGGAGAATGTTCTACTTTGCTGGCTTGGTTCTGGAATAGAACTTGGTTACCTGCAAGTTCTTAAATTATTGTAGTTAAGCACTAACTATTTAAAAGATGCAGCAATTTAAATCTCGAGGACATTCCTTTGAACCTGAAAAATGACATGCAGTAATTTTTCCCTAACCTGCGGAGTCATCAACTTAGCAAGAACCGATTCAGTCTCCTATATCCCCATATAGGATAATATGATAACGTATATAGATAGATTTATCTACATGGACAATAAGGTTTATTAGTTTACTTCTACCTCAAAACTTATGAGTCATGCAAGTAATCTGCTATCAGTGACTGTCTTTGTTGTCAGCATGCTAGTAGATTAGGCCTTCTTCCAATAATTCACTTCTTTCTTAGTTATTGGAAGAGGGGGTTCAAACCCCTTAAAACTAACACGTTGATGCATTCAATAGTTTGTATTATATAAGCAGTACAACTACTTCTATCAACTGCTATATTTGTTCATTTTATCTGCCAACCCTGAGTGCATTGTATCTATAATTTGAATCTTTCATATGAAATGTCTTGAACTGACGAGAAACTTCCCATTGTTTAATTTGAACATAAGGCTAATGCCGGTCAGCCCAAGACTTCCCTGGTTTCATTTTATGTCTATCCTAATCCCCTCCTGTTATTTTTACAACTCCTTGCGTCTAAAATCACTGTCTTTCAGAACTGCTTTTACGTGGACTTGAATATGCATAAACTTCCTAATATTTGAATGGTGAATCGTAATGCAGGAAAGTTCTATACATTGACAACTGGTGCAAATGAGAGGAGATGGGGGAAGATGAAGGATAGACTACAGACTGTGGTTGATTCCTTCCAAATTTTCAATGTTTAGTATTAACTTCAGTAACACTTGCTTTTTTGTTGTTAAACTCCCAGTTTTCATCTTTAAATAACTGCGATCAGAGGTTGTATAATTAATGTAGATATGAGTGTCGTGCCTATTCTCACCCATTGCTTGTCAAAATAACATCACTGATTTTATGGCCGCAGCCTTTATAGAATAATATCCCTGTCTTTTCTTTTCTTTTCTGTACTGCCCTTATTGTAAAGAAAACGTTCCCTTTTTTCTTTCTTACAGTAAAATTTCATACATTAGTTTTATTAGAGCACATCATTTTCATGGCATGTATAAGCCCTGAAATCATGCGTCAAAAGCTTTGTGATTTGTTTTTACCATTCACAGCATATGTGCTCTAAATTAAACAGATAAAGAATGAGAATGGCATGCAATTCTATTAATTATCCAAAGCATGATTCTTCTATTATTTCTTTGACCCCATAATTTTCTCCTGGTGGTCTTTCTTTATTGAGCCAAATTCCTTTGGTTGGAGCTCATCAGGAAATGATGATCTTAAAAGAATATGTACGTACACACACACATATATATTAAGTTACCCTCTAAATAAAGAAGGCAAGCTTTGTGTCATTTTCATGGGTACAAGATCATGTTTCCCTGTTCCACACAGCAGTTTTTTTCCATGTATAATAAACATTACTTTATCTAGGTTTCTTTCAGATGAAGCATGCTACCTTTAATTTATGCCCTTAAACATCATTATATGCCATAATGCTGTCACTAGATAAAGGGCCAAAAGAAAAGGCCAGGTTAGGCCGTTCCATTCACATTAGCAGCCAGTAGCACAAACTCCTGTTTAATAATTAAGATTAACTTATAATATATGATTTAACTTATATAAATATATCTTTTAGATATGTGTCAAAATTGGTTCACAACAGCACATAGTGATGGCCAAATATATTGTATTAAATTGTCCACTTTTTTGTAATTGGCATAAACTTTGCTCTTTCACAAACAGAGACATACAATGTATGAAAGATAAGAAGCAAGGGTGCCCCTTGTTTATGGTTTATTTAACATGTCCTACAAACACTAAGCACCTTAAGTGTATGTAATAATCAACCGCACATAGGGACTAAATTAATATAAACATTATAAAGTTTTGTACATATAAATTCATAATCTATAAATTCACAAGGTTTTCGAGAAATTTGATTTTTCTAGCAGTTGTTGCATCTTAGCACATTCTTTTTTTTTAATTACCTGTGAAGATTATTTGTTGTGTAACCTCTTTTCACATGAGAAAATTTGCAAACAAAACACAATCAATTTTTATAGGATCATTTTCTTTTATTCAATTTGTTAGTGCGAACAAAATCATTTCCTCATTTTGTGGCTCTTTTGACAACACACGCATATTTACATGACCCTTAATTAGTTTAATTATATTTGGTGGGGTTAATTCATTAATTAATAGTATCATATCTGTTGAGATAAGGGATCAAGAGATAAATTAATACCCTATCTATTTTAATTTATGTGATATTTTTCGTTTTTAAAAGTTAAACAGTTCAAATTTGTTATACATGGGATCTTCTATTTTTTTGAAATAAAATTTATATATTTGTAAACTACGTAAAAAGTACTATAAGTCACACTCATTGATAATTCAAAAATGTTTAAAAGATCTATGCAAAATTTATGATCAAAATATAGATTTGTTTGAATCTTGAAATCTAATAAGTGTCACGTAAAATGATAGTCTTCGGGTGCATGTTGATAAATCTATTCATGTGCAATAACTTACAAATCACATACAAGATATAAATTATATTAGATAAGTCATATACAACGAGCTCGATCAAAAAAAAAATTAACATATAAATTTCGTTACGTATATTATACCTCATGTTGCACCAACTTAACTATCCTTAGGGATTGTGAATTAATAAATTGTTATATAGTACATGCAACAAGTTATGATGGGGTCCAAGATGAGACTGAGAATCATCATCATAGGGCATCCCACAAGTAAGTGACTGTCAACTTCATAAAAAATATGATAAGAAATGTGCTTGAAATTCATGATCATCAGCAGAATCAGTATACAGCTAAGTATTAAACACTTTATAATATAATAATTGCCATGCCTCTTCATTTTTATTGGATGTACCCATATTTGTAAATATGTGGTATATTCACTGCCACTTCTCATTGTTGTGTTTTTATCATTTAGAGTAACTTCACAATGAAGAATTTATTCTCCACATTACATTCCAAAGGGAAATTACTTTTCCATTATTTGATATTCACCATATGATATTCCATTGCCTCCAAATCGAAAAAAAAAAAAGTACACTAGATATTTTGTACGAATATTTGTACATAACCCCACTCATAAAAAAACAAAATAACAAATAACTTTAATTTATATTCAATGACAATATAATTAAAAGGTAAAAGCGGAGGCAGAGACTCAACATTATACTTATGTAAATATGGGAAATATAATTTTTTCACATATATGTATTAATCTCTTTGACATAATGAGTGAACATCATTTTCATCCCCAACTTCCATTTAAAAGTCAAAGTCCCCTTAATTTTGAGAAATAGTCATTCTCAAAAGGCTCATTTAAAAGTAAAATAAATCGAAACTGACATTTTGATGAAAATCATGCTTCCGTCGTTCCAAAATCAAATAATTGAGAGTAGACATTATGGTGTTTTTCCTTTTATTGCATCCAACTTATGTACCCCTTGTCGACCCTCATATGGTAGTATGTCGATTCACCACTATTAACGGTGGCTATTGTTACACTTAATTTCTTCAATTAAATCACTCTTTAAGATCTTGATTAACCTTTAGATTTAGTTTTGGATTAAGCACTTACAATTTAATTGAAAAATTAATCATGTTGATAAAATAGTTGGCCGAGTGATATATATATAGATAGATAGATAACTAGCCCATTTGATTTGTACTAAAACAATTAACAAATAGACAACATATTAGCAAGGCTCTTCTTATCTAACTTGGATATATAAAAGAACTACTTGTTAATTAGTATAATTTGAGCTTAATTATTCCTTTGAATTGGAACAAAGTACTTATTAGTCATGTTGTAACTTTATATTATAATTATAATATTAAATAAATACAAAGGGAACCTTAACAAATCTAATAAAGCAAGAAAATAATCTAACACAATCCCAATAGAGAATCCATGCATATTATGTGGTGTAGGTAGCTAATATTCCAAATTTTAAAGGAGAAAACTTGGAAGAGAAGTCGTAAATACAATTTTTTTTTATATATATATATATAATAGGAAAAAAAAAACTATTGGTGGTCAAAGGAATAATTGCTCTTCCCTGTCCATTTATTATATATGTAATATATTCCCTTCCCTTTGCAATTCCTACATCATCATATTATTCATATCATAATACATAAAAAAAACAAAATTCAAAATAAATATCGAACATATACCAAAAGTAACAAATAATCATAGATGCCATTTTCCCTTACAATATTCTTATTTCTTTATCAAGCTTTTAGCCATATCTTTTTTATCGAAAGATCCAAATTTTTATATATCATCCCAAATCCCAACCATACACGTTCTTGGATAAAGTTTGTGTACGGATATGCTGTTTGGTTTTTCATTTAGTACACCATGAGAAACACAAGACTAATAAGTAGTACTTGGTACTAATGAACCGTTGTGTCAAATGAACGTGTTGAGTTAAAAATTATCAAATTAATATATAAATAATTCATATTTCGAATTCTTAAATTTATTTGAATTAAAATGAATTGAACTAATAACTAGTGGATCATAATCGAATATGATCCTATGTCTTCTCCTTTTTGGAAAAGAAATATAAAAGCTATTTTGATTTCTTTTTAATTATTATTTCGATTTCATTTTTTGGATGTTTAGGGGTAGATGAAAGTGTTAACTTATGGATTCATTCAAAATAATTAGCTTGGCTCGAATTATAAACAGAGGCATTTTAATAAAATTAATTGTCTAAAATCAAATTTTAATAAAGATCTTATTATTTTTTTAATGAAAACGTCATATATATTATTATGAAATATTATTTTAGCTTTTTGAAATATAAAGTTAATAATATTCTTCTCAATCATGGTAAGGGTTTAAAGGGGCTAAATATTGGGTCTCATACTTCTTCTTATCTATAAAAATATTTTGGCCGTTTCAAGTCTCATGATGAAAAATAAAAATCTTTCTAAGGAGAGCTTCCTCTTTAATCGGTTTAACGTAGTACTAAATTGAATTAATCAAGAAACTCAATATAAATATCGAAAGAATAAAAATATTGAAACTCCAAAAGCCCTTGCTTTAATAGTTTGACCCTCTCACTGGTCCCGACTATAAATAATAGATTCCAAACCCAATTAACCAAAATAAACTGTGGTTGAATTCTAATCGTATAAAAATCGATAAAATTCTAGTCTGTCCGTTTTACGAGTCTTGTGCCAACCCATTATTGAACATTGACGTGATGAATTGCCCAAAAATGGCACTACATTATTAGTTCATGCAGAAGATGAAATTTCATTTGCAGCTCTCTGCAATACGCAATCTAAATTTATAGTTCATGCAGAAGATGAAATTTCATTTGCAGCTCTCTGCAATACGCAATCTAAATTTGATTGAGCTCTAATATAAGCTCTGAATATTGAAAAACGAGAAACCAAGAAAAAGGAATAAAAAAAAGATGAGAATTAATGGCTAAAAAGAGAAGAAGCTAAGGCAAGTTGCATTTAATTGGATGGTGAAAACAACAAAACAGAGAATATTGGATATTCAAATCCTCAATGCATCTTTTTTTTTTATATAAACAAATGTGGAAAAGGAGAAAAGCTTTATTATGTATGTGTATATATAATTATATAGAAAATAAAATTATTCTAGTAATAACTAGTACAAATTTTTTTATATATAGATAGCTACTTAGGATATAGATATATACCATATATAATTTTATTCCTCAATCATTTGTTTGTTCCTCTACCACATTGTTGTTTTGTTATTATCTGATTAGTTTTTTAAAAAAAATCCCTTAAGCAATAGAGAGAGCAAAAAGAATCTTAGTAGTTTTGTTTGCTTTACTTTAATATTTCAAAAGCCAATGCTTTCTAGCTAAGAATTAATAGAGAGCACAAAATAAAGCTAACAAGAATAAAGTTGATAAAAGGGACAAGTTCTCATTTTATCATTAGTTTTAGTTAGATGTTTAGAAGAGTTTAAAAATTGTTTAGGAGAGTATAAAAGGTTTTTATTTATATTTGAGTAGATCTTATGAGGATCTTGTTTCCTCAACATGGATTAAGGTATATTACTCTCTTGATGTTATATGTTATATACATTAAATGGATTTTTACCTTTTCTTTTTCCTCTTAACTTTATTTAATAGAGTGTATAAAAACAGAAATAATAGTTATGTTGAATTTAGTTATAATAACATTATTTTTTTATCGATTATTTGATTTGTTATATTAATACGATTCAAGTTTATTAGTATATGAATAATACTTAACATGTTTTATTAGAATAGAAACACTCAGTATGAAAATAATAATACTTTCTTTATTTTAATTTACTTTTCAGATTTTTTTACTAGCTTAAAGTTAACGTAAAAAAAGAAAACGATTGATTTAAAATTAAAAAGTTGTAAGATACATTCCTCTTGGAATATACTTAGAAAAATTAGACAAACAAATTAAACGGAAGAATACTATCACAAGCAGAGCTCTCACATGCTACAAATAACTAATACTGCACTTATTACCCTTTCATTTCCCACAAAAAAAATATATTGCATTAACTTACTCACATTTAATTTAACAAATAACTTCTTTACTGATATAAATGTCATTATTGTATTTCATATATAGTTAAATACTATTGGTGAAAAACATTTTGTACCATACTAAAACAAAAAATTAATAAAATTCGTGTACTATTATCATCTCTTCTAAGATTAGTTTCGTGATATATATTTCTTGGATTCTCATATCTTGTCATTAAGAGTAACTGCTATTAGTAGACACTAATCACATGATAATTAATGATAAATTTGAAACGCATCCTTACTTAGTAATATGATGGACTACCTTAGTACCCGTGATAATAATTCAACAATATTTATCAGTTACTTAAAACGGATTATAATTAGTTAATGGTCATTACATGAAACCTCCTTAAATATCTTTTCTCAATTGCTAAATGTATAACAAAACAATGCAAGAACCAAGAATCAACACCCCCTAGATTTACAAGTGTTAATATAGGACAAATACAGAAGAAAAAAACAACTAAACATAGAAGAACATAATTATCTAAGCCGTTAATACTTGCATGCTACTGTTTACACAAATATAGTAAAGTTTATACAAAAAAAGTTGAGTTCACATGTGACATTATTTTAGCATAAAGAGCAAATGGAAGACGTTTAGTCCATCATAAGAAACATAGAAATTATATTGCTTTGGATATGCAAAAAGGAAGCTGTGTACAGTGCATACTTACTTGCAAGAACCACACCAAAGACAACAAACAAATTCCTAAACATAAAAAGGGACCAAATGAACGGAAACCCTTTGGTTAGACACTATCATTTCCTCACCCCCTACGACGAACTTAAAAGTACTAGTGCTATAGCATTACTTATAAACAAGTCTGATCGATCACTTGGACAAAACAAAATTCAATTTAGAAATCAGGAAAGACCAGCAGGACGCGCTAAAAACCCCAAATGACATACAAACCAAGCTTTCAATGAACCCTAGAAACAGCCTTGCAAATCAAAGGTTGCTTCAATTCCAATGACAATTTCAAACACTCGGACAAGTCCACGTTGTTGTTGTCAGAAGGAACCCATTTGAATTCTTGAAGTAACTGAGCTAGCCAAAGCTGAACAGTAGCAAGTCCCATTGCCTTGCCCGGGCACACTCTCCTTCCTGAACCGAATGGTGCAAGCCTTAAATCAGAACCCATGATTGATACATCTTCTTCCAAGAACCTTTCAGGCATAAATTCTTCGGGTTGTGACCATATCTTTTCATCATGGGTAATAGCCCACATGTTCACCATTGCTGTAGTTCCAGCAGGGATAAAATGGTGACCAACACTAGTATCATGAATAGCAAGCCTCGCCCATGAGAGTAATGGACCAGGAGGATGAACTCTCAAAGTCTCTTTCACTATGGCTTGTAGATACTGCAGATTAGGCAAGTCCGAATCGCATACAGCTCGATCGGTTCCAACTTCAGCGTCGATTTCACTTTGAACTTTAGTTTGAATATCTGGATGCAGTACCATCCTTGCAAGAATCCACTCTAACAAGATGGCCACAGTATCGGTGCCTCGAAAGATCATTTCCTGAAGAAAAAGAGTTTATTACCTACCTTGTTGCATAATGAAAGTTGAATCCAAATCGAATAAAAAAAATATATGATGCTGGAAAAAAAAACAGTTGGAAAAAGACTTGAGAATATCAGCACTACCACCATCATGCATTAGTTAAAAGCTAAAATTATTCAGATTCTTCATCATCAACGCACAAGAAAGAGACAATTAAACAGAAGAATTTTAGCATATATTTGCAGAAGAATCAGGTAGTATTAAACACATAACATAAGCATATGAAAACCGAACATAAACTATTAGTATTACACATTCTAAAAGCACATAAAATTATATAAACTTTTTAAATCGAACGAAACAAATGAATATCAAAATAATTCGAAGGGACTAAATTTATGAGAGGAAAATACCCAAAGAACAGCAATCATGTCTGAATCACTGAGTTTATTTTCCTTCTCCAAATCAAGCAACACATCAACAAAATCATGAAAGTCTTCTTCATCTGCAACATTTCCAGCATTTTTAACTCTATTGAACCTGTGTTCTTCGATGATCTTCCCAACAAATATATTAACCCGAGCAACAAGTTCTTTGCATCTTCTTCTAACTCCTTGTAAATCTAACCACCCCAACAAAGGAAAATGGTCGCTCCAGTTAAATATACCAAGCAATTCATACCCTTCACTAACCAAATACTCCAACTCCCGTCCATCTTCTTCATTGAAATCATAAGTTCTACCGAAAACAGTCTTCATCACATTGTTGAGTGACCCAAAATGCAAAACCCTTTTCACCTTAACATGACCATCTGTTTCCATCAAACCCGCAATTTCCGTCACCATCTTTCTACCTATTTCCCTCCTGAAATCACCGAAACACGCTATTCTCTTCGGACTGAACAAATGGGTCGCCGAAATCCTTCTCAAATTCCTCCAATACTCACCATACGGTGCAAAACCCATCGCTCTGTGAAACAACAGTTCATAAGCAGACTCCTTCACTGGTCTATCAGCAAAAGCCGAACTACCAAGTATTTCCTTCGCAGTTTCAGGATTACTAGATATTATAAAACGAGTAAACCCAACTGAAAACGCCATTAACGATTCAGCTTTCAAGCCATTAGAGAGCTTCGCAAGCAGCCTATGAGTTAACGAACCAGTGAAAGTTAAGACCAACCCAAGAAGAGGTAAACCAGAAGGTCCAGGAATGGAGACACGAGCTTTAGAAAAAGACCAAGCAAGACCACCTGGGGTAAGCCAGAAGGCGAAAACCGCAAAAAAGAGGAGAACAAAGAGAAGAAGCTCTAAGTTGAGCACAACAGTTGAAGGAATGAAGAGAAGAGAGTATTCAGAATACATTTCTGAGCTTCAAAGATTGCTTAGTTTATGCAGGTGCCGGGTAGTTAAGAGGTGAATTCTGTTTTGGAGAGAGAGAGAGAGGGGAAGTGGAGAGGAGAAGGTGGCAGTGGAGGTGTGGAGAAGACCAAGAGCGTGAGATAACGGGTTAAATAGAGTTAATAACAAAAATTAATTATACTTTTTAATTAAAAAAAATTAAACTAAAAAAAGAAAATTAAAAAATACCGAATGATACTAGTTGAACTTTTTTTTTTCTTGTAGAACTAAATAAGAGTTCAACTATTTGGAAGAGAGAAAAAAAGAAACTCTTTCAAGTCTAGTTTATTAATTTCTAAAGTCAAATAAATTAGATGAACTTGATTGTTTAAATTAAAAGTGAAGATATTCTAAAATGATAATGTTAAGTAATATAAATTGTAAATTCGTAGCTATAATTTGCTAACTATGATCACTAGATATATGTTATAGGAATGAGAGTGGAGAGAGGTAATTTTTATATGTATATCAGTTATATAATTGTATATATATAACTGATATGAATGGGTTTTTGTACAACTGACGAGTGATATTGGGAGAGGGAGGAAAGAGGAGAGCAAGATAGGGAGAGAGAGGAAAGAGGCGAGCAAGATCGGAAGAGCGAGGAGAGACCCAATCAAGATTGGGAGAGGGAGGACAGAGGCGAGCGGGAGGACAATAATTTGTATAATTCGCATCTGGTTGTATAATTCACAGATTTTTTAATAATTGAGTAATATAAAATCTAGAAATATACAAATATGATAAAACTCAAAATAAAAAATTGATACAAACAGAAACATATTAACTTTAACTAGTTATTTATATTACATTATATAAATCATAGTATACAAAATCCTAAAACTATACGTTTATACAAACTTTGAAAAATTATACAAAAAAAGGTTAGATATATATAGTAAAAAAATTGAAAAACCAAAGGAGAAATCATCGTTATATAAAAACGCAAATCAAAAGAAAAAAATTATCAATTGTTAATTATACAAATGTAATGAATTATAAAATCTCGAAGTCAATCCACATAATTAATGGTTAATATTAGTCGCTAGAGATAATTAATGCAAACTATAACTATCCTAACTAATTAAGTAAAATAAATTTGTTTAACCGTTTCTCATTTATAAACTACGATAGAAGTATTATAAGTTTGAATAATTGACAATACAAAATATATAAAAGGTTGTATAAAAAGTTTATCATCGATAAATTTATTTGAATCTCATAATTTGAAATGTGTTACATAATCCGAGACGAATGAAGTATTTTTTTTCCTTCATAGATAGTCAATATATCCCAGATTGTTGTTTATGGTATTTCTCTATCACATGATTTCATTGTTATTTTGACTATTTTTGAACAGATCTATTCATTATCTTTTTTTCTCTATACAGTAATTTATTACACTTGAATCAAAACATTTTTTAAAAATGATTACTCTATCTTTCGTAATTAATAATAAAATATATATTTTATTTTTTAAAATTTTATTTGTGAAATTTCACTTGATATTTTTTTTATTGTTACTTTCAAGCGATTTTAGTATGTGCTTTAAAAAATAAAATAATAGAGTGTTAAATTAATAAACAACTTGTAGTACTCTTTCTTTTTATCCAAGTAAAGTACACTCGACTAGGGGCAAGTTTGACTTTGAATCGGATGCATTATTTTTGGTACGAATAGTTGGAAAGGAATGAAAATAACAGATTAGTGCTTATAAATATTTAAAATTGTTTAAAATCTATTTTAACTTAAAAATATTTTTAAAAAATTAATTCAAATGAACACTTGATTTATTACCAAGATGTTTGTTTATTTTTTCATTATAGAGTATTATTCATTCTTCACACAACACTATTTCCCTAGTATTATTTCTTAATTCAAACAATTTCTGCATTACTGTTAATATATAATTAATTCATCAACAAAACGATCAGGTGAAAATTCAATTGGACATTATTTTATTAATAGTTATAAACATTGAAGTAATTAATTATACTCATATCCCTTGGGGAAAAAGATGTATAAATATTTCACCATCTTTAATTTCTTTTCGAAAATATTTAAGGCACCAATAGGATAATAACAATAATAATAATAATAATAATATACAGCTAGGAATGACCCTTAAAAGGAAAGATAAATTAACAACATAATTTGATTAATTTTTTTTAATTCATTCTTTGGTGTGTTTGTTAATTCACTTCACTCTTTGTTCTAAAATAAATTAATATCAAAAAGTGAAATAGAAAAAAAAAAACTAAATTTCTGGAAATAACAAATATTTAAAAATAACTATTTTTAATATATACGATAACTAAATGAAAACTAAAAAGTACAGTAATATAATTTTTATTATCATCAATGAATTAATTTCTCTGCCCTTTGGAGTCTGGAGTCTGAATATAGGAGTATCAACTTTTGGTCTCTCTCATAGATTAAAAAAAATTCGTGGAACACATAAAGCTAAGTTGATATATATATATATATATATATATATATATATATATTTAATAATTATGGCATTTTGTTTTTTCGTTCTCTACTTTTTGTTTTTTTTTTAAGTGAAAATTATTCCATGATATATATATATATATTTTTTGAAGCACAAATATTTGTAGATGACAATATATGGCCAGAAATATAGATTTGAGGGCAAAAAGAATGAAAGCTAAAAGAGAATACGTTTGTTATCATAAGTGGGAGAGAATTATTTCTGTTTTAGTTTATTTTCTTGTCAGTGGAGGATACTCCCAATTACTATTGTGCAAAAAAATAAAATAAAATTGTCCGCTCTTTATATTAAGTAATATTTTAGAATGTCGAATTAAAACTACTTATATCTTCATATTTATAAATAAAATTGTATACAAAATTATCCATGTAATATATTACAAAAAATGACTAATATAGTTTGATTTTAAATTAGTGTTGTCTAATATAAATATATTTAATAATATTACTATCTAAAACTAAACTTCATAATACTACACTATAAATGAAAATAGTATATAAAATATTATAAATCCTTTATATTGATTAATGCATCACTTATTTGAATGAATGTAAAAAATAAATATGAACTCTTTAATAAAAATTGATTAATGCATCTCTTATTTCAATGGGGCTTTTATGATCTCTTATTTCAAGGTAGCTACAGAGAGTCCACCACCCAAGTTGGCAAATGACAATGTAGAATAGTTGCCTTTTGTGCTAAAAAGGTTTTTTCTTCACTAGAATTGGTCCAAAGACATCTCTGCTATTTTTCGATTTGCGAGGACAGTAAATCTTTTGCAACGCCGTCTGCATGATTCATTACCTTTCATTTGCCTTTGTAATCAAGTCACCAATAAACTAGACTATCCAACTTAACCAATGGTAATGGTATTTCTGTATTCATCACATCCTATTATTGTCGAATGTATTATTAATTTATTATTGTATATTTATTATTAAAATGCCAAAAAGTTTTAAAAAAATATTAAATTATTCTTTAAAAAATAATGAAAAAATATTTAAATATATATTATTAAATTTTGAATAGAAACAGTCATAGTTAAATCAAATTTTTAACAAATAAGATATATATGAATAGTTTTTTCAAATATCAGTAATATGTTTATTTATAAATATTATTTTTTGAGAATTTCATAGATTTATAAAATATTTAAAAATAATTATATTATGACTATTTACTTTCTATAAAGATTTATTAAATATTATTAATATTTTTCTATTTTCAAAAATAAAATATTTTCTAATCTAGTTAAATACAAATGATCTGGTTGATGTGCGATGAGAGGGTAAGTATACTTATAACTGAGCAACCTACAAAGGATCCTGAAACTGGGCCTATGGAGATTGTGTTGTACCATCAACCTATTGAAGGGCAGGGGAGACAAATGCTACAGACTCCTATATGTACATTGTACAGTCTATAAACCTATAGTCAACTCACTACTTATTTATTTTGACTTATTATTATAATTATTATTTTTCTTTTAAATTTATCGATACATTTAAAATTTGGTATTTATATTAAATTTGACAAGTTTAATATCCTATAAAGAGGCTTGAATTTCTTTAGAAAATAATCATACTACAGGCTTGGAAGTAAAAGCCAGATCTACTATTAAAAAAAATAATTTTATTTACATGCTCTTATCGAGATTTAAACGATCTTAATTATAGCAAATTCTATTCTGAATAATTATTTTTTCTATTTTAATTTATTGTTATGTTAAACCAAAAAAAGATAAAAATAAATCAAAAATATATTGGATGAGAATATGACTGACTAACACACTTAAAATAGAATTATATTTGATCTGAAATAAAGATGAGATATGAATAGATTGTCGAAAGTTATCTAATTCTGTTCATATTATTATTTGCATTACTCTTCTATAATTTGAGTTTTTAGAAATATTTTAGGTGAGTCAATCATCTATCAAAAAATATCTCACTATAATTCACAAAATTGAGATAAAATCTGATTACGAACAACTACGTTATGGTAGTTACTGATAAAATAAAATTTATATAAAATGACAGTATTTACCGTATTTTAAAATGGCAGTATACTTTTTGGTTAAAAAGGTTATTTCCTCCTTTTTCAAGTACACTCTCTTCTGACCAAAAAATATACTTATCCTTTTTCTAATTCAACAATTCACACCTTATATTTAAAATTATAAACCGAAAAAATAATTTTAAAATATTTTATACATATTTTAGTTTAAAATTATAATATTTAATTATTTCTTGTTATACTTTCTTAAATTTCTTGTTCAATTAAATAATAAACTTTTATATTTAAAAAATATTTAACTTAACATTTGCAGTTTCCTTTGGTTACATTCTTTTATCATTATAACAATGATAGACAAGTCAAAAACAACCACATAATTTAAAAAAAAAAAAAAACAGAAGAATAATTTTGTATACTTTTAATTTTATTTTATTTTTTTGAATTTGTCGTGTATCTTAATATCTCTTTTGTGAGTATCAAATCGTACTATAAATAGAGAAAATAAAATAAATATGCATTATGCGGCGTACTGTTCAACTCAATAAATTAAAGATCATTAATATTCACCTATTTTCTTGATGATTACTGGCTAATATAAAGTTTAGTGGCGAAAGAAATGGCTTTTAAACTTTCAATCACATTTCAGGAGCATAATTATCTTTATTAATACCTACTCTATGAATTCTATTACTGTTAAATTAGAGTACTAGATCAATTTATTTTATTAAAAACCTTAGATATTCACGATCGAGCTGCACCAAAAAGATGGTTACCTTTTTTATTGGATACGATTTGCTTTTAAAAAATTATTGTATTGAGCTACATGTCTACTTCTATTCATGATTAGCAAGCATAAAAAGGGATGCAAGTTAAATTTTAGCCTAGCAAATTATGAAAGCTAATAAGCTATAAAATACCTATATATATATATACTAATTAATTATTATGTTTAATTTTTCATTCGGCGTTTAGTATCCTCATTGAATACTACGTACGTTGGTGTCCACCTTAATTTAATATCAATCGACACTTACCCCCTTAATTTTGTACCTAGTTGATGAAGCGAAAGACACACAATTTATTAGTCTCATAAAAATGAACTTCTCATGAAACAATATACTCTTTTAAACTATATTCCTTCCGATCTCTTCTATTTTGAATATTATTCCATATGTTTCAATATACTTTTAAAAAGAGTAGCACTTTTTATATTTAGTAACTTTATCAATACCTTGTATAATGTATTTAAGATTATAAAATTAAAAAAATATAATTACATATCTCTTGATTGTTTAGTCAAACCGACAAATAATTTGAAACAAGGTATCTTTTTTAATAAAATAAAATTGTAACAAGACAACATATGGTATTATTGTCCTTCGTAACAATGTAGTGACTCATGTAGAACACATTTTTATATACTAGACAAAGTTAATTTAGTACGAAGTTCTCACAGCCAAGTGCAAATCATTCCAAAGCAGATGGAAAAATTACAGACGATAATAGTATAATTTTAAAAGTTGTATTAATATTTAATCATGAAAGTATATATATATCGTTTATACTAACTGACATACACGTGTCATAATTTTATCTACCGGTTCAACGTGTTTCTATTTTGTCTTATGTTAGAGTGAAGGGTATATATGTTCTAGTTTTTTTATGACAGGGGCATCACTGTTCCAAAAATATGACAAATGTATCTGCATACTATTTACGACAGTTCGACCATATATTTATGATTTTTCCCAATATAAAAAAATGGCTGCTGTTTCAAGATTTTTTCTCCCATTCACAATTGCTTTTGGCAATGTTTTCAACATAATGTGATGACTCGTGATTTCATCACGCCACTTAAGTGTCATTTGACACATACTTTAATCACGTTGAAAATTAACTTTCGATCGATAAAATATTTTATAATTATAAATAATCTTTTTAAAATGCATTCAGACTTTTATATAGCTTTAGAATTCATTTAATGTGATAGATAAAAATGAATAATTAAAGGATAAAATTTTAATACCAAACTTATTTCATTATTATACCATAGTAATGTAATAAATTGTCTTATATACCTGATGAGATAAATTATCTCTAGAATAATTGATTATTATGAAATAACTTATTTTTAATTAAATGATTCTCTTTGATTGATTTGACAAAGCAAAATCATAAGTAATAATTATCAAAGTACCGCACAATATACGTGCTTAACGACGTGACATTATTGTCATCTACAAAAAAGGACTTTTAATCATCAAATAGAACATAAAGTTAATAAAAAGACAAATATTTAAACGAAAAAAATCCCAAGCAATATGGTTAATGTTGTTATCATCGTCCCTAATTTTTTCCTTCTTTAAGGTTCTTTAACTTATGCATCTTCTTGGTGGTACGTTATAGATGCACCTTAATAATATTGTATTCATTTGTAATTTTACAAGTAACATATGAGGAAGGTAGAATAAGTATGTATATCTTATTCTTGTTTTCTAGATATTAATACTATCATATTCAATTGAGTGAGGTTGTTTAACGATAAACTCTCGAATTAAAAAAAAAATACTATAGATATACCTCGATCAAGTTATTGCTCGTCCATTTTAGAGGTCAATCTGATGGTGACTTGACGACTATGTAATTCTAATCTAATCTCAAATTGGACATTTAGTTCAATGCAAAAAGATTCTCCCTTCTATTATTTGTGAACCCTATTATTATCCGTATTAGTTATTGATACACTATGCGCATGTAGCCCATTAATAACTAATATATATACATATAGGTATAAACAACCTAAATAATAGAGAAAAGATATTTTTGAGTTACAATATTTTAAAACAAATTTCAAATTTTAATTCAATTCATGCTTTGGATTTTGCAAACTCATCATGTTGTATAAGATCGACGAGGTAAAAAATATAAAACAAAAAATTAATTTAAAAAAAATCAAAGAGGTAATATTTCAAAGCATGAACTATTTTATCAAAAAGTTACTCAACTTTAATTTGTAAGTCAGAAGAAAACCTTATTAATCTAACATAAATATGAATCAGAATCAGAATTGAAATCTTATATCTAATCAACAAGTTTCAACGAGACCACTTAGTTAACCCAAATAAAAATTGAAATCGAAATTCTATATTTAATCAACAAGTTCCAACGACACCACCACTTGCTTAGTCTCATCAATAAAAATTGATGATCAATCCAATAGGAAAAAAGAAGAAAAAAATAAGTAAATTGCAAGTTGTTCATAATATAATATATTCATCAAAAGGCACAAGTTGCAATGTTCCTACTTACAACAAATTTTGAAGAAGGTTGACTCCTGTCTAGTCAGAACCCATTCTTAGACAACAACAGTCTTCAAATTAATATTATAGTTATAAGCGAATTCAAAATTTAAAATTTTATAATATGTATATTCATATAATTTATATTTAGATTTAATTTACGCGTTAAAAATTTATGAAAGGATAATAATCGTTTGAAATCTTATAAATAACTTAAGATTTCATTAAGTAATCATTAGTTTGACTATGATTATTTATTTTTAAAGACTTGCAACATATTTAATTTTTTTAAATTATAGTTCTCCTGTGTAAGTAGCCTCATGTAAAGCCTATATTACAACTCCATCTAAATTAAATTCCAAAGTAAGATATAGGGAGTTGAATAACTATAAAGTAAAATCCAAATATTTGCTTTTTCTTTGAGAATCCAAATCTAAACTTTATTTTTGTGGGTGTAATTTCTTCACTTCAAATCAATTTCTTGATCCAACTAGCACCATGAAATGCCAAAAATATAAAGGTGGTTCCTATAACAAAAAAAAAAATAAAATAAAATCAAGGGCTTGGTGATTTATTGGGGCAGCCACACACACCAACTTCCAACGTTTTTTTTTTCGATGAAAAATCTATAAATTTATATCCAAGCAAAATTATAAATTAGAAAGAAATAATGGGGGTAAATAATTCTTTTGTTGATTTATTCTCTATTGGAGAATTTATTCTTCAAATAATGAGATAAAATCATGTTAATAATTATGATTTCTAATTTCAAATATTATAATATCTCGAGTATTTTTCTTTTTTCAAGCTACTTTGCTAACTCGAACTAATAACATTAGGTTGGACCTATTTAATATCCCGTGGCGAAATCGGAATCACGCTAAAGATAATGACATAATACATAAATATGCCCTTTAACTTGGCTTCAAATTACATTTATGTCCTTCAACTTTGAATGTGCACAAATAAACACTTAAACTTATATAAAGTTAACAAATAGACAAATATGTCCTACATGTCATTTTTTGTCCTACATGGTGTCGTACGTGTATTTTGTCATGTAGGACTCAAGTGTTTATTTATTTAAAAGTTGGATTGTTAAAGTGTCTGTTTGTGCATTATGAAAGTTGGAGGTAAAAGTTAAAATTTGAAGCCAAGTTTAGGGTCCAATATATGTATTGTGTCAAAGATAATTCATAAGTATATGATATAATTTTTTACCTACGTAGTTAGTATAATTTTTTTATATACATCGTATAATTTTTCAATAAATAGTCATTTAACTGACCATCCGTCACTAACTCACTATATATAGCTACACTATCGCAAATATTTGGTATTATAAACGAGATTCTAAATTTAACTGTAAAATTACTGAATTGAATCGAATCCAAACTCTACGATAACAATAGTGTAGATAGCAGCCTCGTAATACAGCTGCTATGCACTCTTAATTATAGTATGCATCACCTTTATTTCCAACTTATATTCCTACCCTTTTTATAAACACTTAATTATTTGATTCCAATTTTGATTGGAGACAAATCTCATATTTAACATGTTTGATGTATACTTGTGTGTTAAGTGAAAATTAATAATTAACGTTTGCCCTAATGTTACCAAGACAACATTCCAATGAAGATTTACTTTTGTTCTTCCAATTTTAGATAAAGATTTGCTTCCAATTATTCATAAGCTTTAATCAAGTGGAAGTGATCTTGTCGACTTCTTATGATTTGTGCATGTGAATTGAGTAGAAATTTTAATTAGACAGGTTAAAATGAAACGATTTTACAAATAGGTGAATTATTAAGGGCAACTTTTATATATAGCAAACAAAAAATTTATATTTGTATGTTATAGCAAAATTTATATAATTGCGCTCCATAGCAAATATAGAAATTGTATAATTCGCTATACATATATAATTGTATAATTCGCTGGCCTAAATTGTATAATTCGCTGGCCTATTTTGCTGCAATTGTATAATTCGCTATCCTATTTCACTGCAATTGTATAATTCGCTGCCTATTTCGCTGCAATATTTGTATAAAATTTGCTTTGCATACAATCAAATCGAAGTAAAATGTATGTATATTGCATAATTATAAATGCATAGGAAGAAGATATATGTTTTTCTCTCGCTTTATACAAAAACAGAAACACAATTTATACACTTCTGTTGTATAAAGCTAGAGAAAATTGTATTTCACTGCAATTGTATAATTCGCTATCCTATTTCACTGCAATTGTATAATTCGCTATCCTATTTCACTGCAATTGTATAATTCGCTATCCTATTTCACTGCAATTGTATAATTCGCTATCCTATTTCACTGCAATTGTATAATTCGCTATCCTATTTCACTGCAATTGTATAATTCGCTATCCTATTTCACTGCAATTGTATAATTCGCTATCCTATTTCACTGCAATTGTATAATTCGCTATCCTATTTCACTGCAATTGTATAATTCGCTATCCTATTTCACTGCAATTGTATAATTCGCTATCCTATTTCACTGCAATTGTATAATTCGCTATCCTATTTCACTGCAATTGTATAATTCGCTATCCTATTTCACTGCAATTGTATAATTCGCTATCCTATTTCACTGCAATTGTATAATTCGCTATCCTATTTCACTGCAATTGTATAATTCGCTATCCTATTTCACTGCAATTGTATAATTCGCTATCCTATTTCACTGCAATTGTATAATTCGCTATCCTATTTCACTGCAATTGTATAATTCGCTATCCTATTTCACTGCAATTGTATAATTCGCTATCCTATTTCACTGCAATTGTATAATTCGCTATCCTATTTCACTGCAATTGTATAATTCGCTATCCTATTTCACTGCAATTGTATAATTCGCTATCCTATTTCACTGCAATTGTATAATTCGCTATCCTATTTCACTGCAATTGTATAATTCGCTATCCTATTTCACTGCAATTGTATAATTCGCTATCCTATTTCACTGCAATTGTATAATTCGCTATCCTATTTCACTGCAATTGTATAATTCGCTATCCTATTTCACTGCAATTGTATAATTCGCTATCCTATTTCACTGCAATTGTATAATTCGCTATCCTATTTCACTGCAATTGTATAATTCGCTATCCTATTTCACTGCAATTGTATAATTCGCTATCCTATTTCACTGCAATTGTATAATTCGCTATCCTATTTCACTGCAATTGTATAATTCGCTATCCTATTTCACTGCAATTGTATAATTCGCTATCCTATTTCACTGCAATTGTATAATTCGCTATCCTATTTCACTGCAATTGTATAATTCGCTATCCTATTTCACTGCAATTGTATAATTCGCTATCCTATTTCACTGCAATTGTATAATTCGCTATCCTATTTCACTGCAATTGTATAATTCGCTATCCTATTTCACTGCAATTGTATAATTCGCTATCCTATTTCACTGCAATTGTATAATTCGCTATCCTATTTCACTGCAATTGTATAATTCGCTATCCTATTTCACTGCAATTGTATAATTCGCTATCCTATTTCACTGCAATTGTATAATTCGCTATCCTATTTCACTGCAATTGTATAATTCGCTATCCTATTTCACTGCAATTGTATAATTCGCTATCCTATTTCACTGCAATTGTATAATTCGCTATCCTATTTCACTGCAATTGTATAATTCGCTATCCTATTTCACTGCAATTGTATAATTCGCTATCCTATTTCACTGCAATTGTATAATTCGCTATCCTATTTCACTGCAATTGTATAATTCGCTATCCTATTTCACTGCAATTGTATAATTCGCTATCCTATTTCACTGCAATTGTATAATTCGCTATCCTATTTCACTGCAATTGTATAATTCGCTATCCTATTTCACTGCAATTGTATAATTCGCTATCCTATTTCACTGCAATTGTATAATTCGCTATCCTATTTCACTGCAATTGTATAATTCGCTATCCTATTTCACTGCAATTGTATAATTCGCTATCCTATTTCACTGCAATTGTATAATTCGCTGCCTATTTCGCTGCAATATTTGTATAAAATTTGCTTTGCATACAATCAAATCGAAGTAAAATGTATGTATATTGCATAATTATAAATGCATAGGAAGAAGATATATGTTTTTCTCTCGCTTTATACAAAAACAGAAACACAATTTATACACTTCTGTTGTATAAAGCTAGAGAAAATTGTATTTCACTGCAATTGTATAATTCGCAATTGTATAATTCGTTGGCCTTTTTCGTTGCAATATTTGTATAAAATTTGCATTTGTCTACAATTGAATTGAAGTAAAATGTTTGTAAATTGTATAATTAAGTGTATAGCACGAAGATGTATGTTTTTGCATGTGTATATATAATTTTCTTTCGCTTTATACAAAAACAGAAGCACAATTTATACACTTCTGTGTATAAAGCGAGAGAGGCGAGCAGAGGGAGAGTGGCGAGCGAGAATGGGAGAGTAGCGAGCGAGATTTTTGGGAGAGAGGCGACTGACAAACTTTTGCTAACATTTGCTATGGAGCACAATTAAATCAAATCGTAGCTACTCTTTTTTTAAGTTATTAGTTTGCTATTATATACAATTATCCCAATTATTAATTCATTAGAGATTGCTCGGACCAAATGAGTTAGGTCAAGATACATTGAACAATAAGCTATAATATAACCTAATCTTGTCAACTCTTTACCAAATTGTAATAATCTTTCTATTATTCATATAGAACCAAAAAGTAATTAACAATTTTGACTGATACTATATACGTAATTAGGAATTTGAATATATAAATCACGAGAGTGAGAAAAATAAATTTGTTGGTACAACTTTTGATAATGTTTAGGCAAATGAGGCATGTTGAGATCTCATGCAGTATCTATATTTGAAGTTGGTAGCTTGGAGAAGGGTCAATTGCCTACTTTGGGCAATGGGCAAAATACTTATCACATTTTATATTTTTCATACAAAAAATTCATTTTCATTCTACCCTACAACATTAGTTGTCTCTGCGCTTTTAAGAATTTATGTCTAGCTAGATATAATTTAGTTTTTGAAGCATAAAAATTAAAGATCAGTCAACTTGAAAGATAAAATCGTATGATTAAATAAAATTTTTGATAAAATATATTTGTATGTGTAGACATTGAAATTTTGTGAAACTCTAGAAGATGCGCTCAATTCGAGTTGGGACTCTACAAATTGTGTTCAATTCAGATTAGGATTCTTGGATGCTACTCAACCCTAAACCTTAGTTTATGCCTATATAAAGGATACTAAATTCCCTTAAAAGGCATCTCGGAAATTTCATAAAGAGATCAAGATCTCGAATACTCCACAAATTTATGGATTATTCATATAGAGAGGTCAAATCGAAATCATCCTAATTCGAGAAATATGCCACTAATGGACCTCGAATTATGGATAAATCTTAGGAGAGGAGAATCAAGGGATAAACAGATTTGTACTCGCAATCTATTTTGATTAATAAAATTATGGATAAATCTTAGGAGAGGAGCATCAAAGGATAAACAGATTTGTACTCGCAATCTATCTTGATTAATAAAATTACGTTTCTTCATATTTTATTTGTATGATTTGTTTATTTTCCATATGTTTAAAATTTGTTGCAAACAGTATGATTATTCTTAATGGAATTAAAATTTAAACACCAGTCTTTCAAATGGAAATTCCAATAACTTAACTTAAATAAAACATTTTATATCTTTTTGGCTAATAATTGAATATTTTGGCTTTTTTTTTTTTTGAAACCTTTCATTTTTAAGCAATAATTTATCTTCTTCTTGATATGAAAAGTTTGTGCAGAACATTTGCAATTTTAGCCCAATTTAGTTATGAAAAAAAAAGTATAGGATGCACACTATGGGCTTGTGGCATGGACCAGCAAACCCAGAGATCATGATCCGTCTAATTTGTTATATTTGGACGGGTTAATAATCTGCTTATTTTGATCAGCTTAGTTTAACTGATATATAACTTAGATTTACACGTGAGATGTTTTAGCTAAATATTTCTAAAAAGGAAATATTCTTTTTATTGTCATAATATTAGTAAGTTTTTTATTAGGTACTCACACAATTGATAAGAAAATAAATATTAACTCATCTAATTTATTTTATGAAATAATAAACAGTAACTCGTCTAATTTAACATCATTGGGTACTCATACATTTTATGAAATGTTAAATATTAATTCATCTTATTTTAACATTTTTAAATTTAGTTTGCCTCCATATTTTTTGACGAGAAAATTACGCGGCTAAATAAATTTATACTATTTAATTACTCATCATAGCTATAGTTTGATATAATTAGCACTCGCGACTAGCGTTATACATTAATTACGTGGGCTGACTTCGAGTTTGTATAATTAGTCACATTTGTATATGTATAATTCGCCAGGATATACAAATACATATGTATAATATACAATTATTTAACGTATATACATATACAATTCACCTCTCTCCCACTCTATGCCCTCTCTTGCTCATTTCTCTCCTCTCTCTCTATCTCGCTCCCCTCTTTCCCCCTCTCCCAATCTCGCTTGCCATATATACAAATACATATGTATAACATACAAATATCTAACCAATTTACTACAATTCACCTTTCTCCCACTCTTTTCTCCTTCTCTCCCAGTCTAGCTCGCCTCTCTCCTCTATATAATATGTAGCTACAAATTATAATTATCAAACTATAGCTATGTGCAGTAATTAATTATTTTTAAATGTCTATACGTGAAAGTTCCCCATATTTGACAGCCCATACAAATCATAACAACGGGCCTGCATGTAATTTTGCTGTTTAAGATGAGGCCCAATTCCAAACTGATGTTCATTAATCTTTCATTTCATGGTACTATTACTGTCTTTGAAGATACAATAATATTCTAATAGGCCTAATTTTTTTAATTAAATAGTGGATAAACTATTCTCTCTAGACTAATAAATTATATTATTATTATTATTATGTCACCAGTTTTGCTTTGGGTCGTCGTTTCGACTTGCTGCTATAGAATTTCTCAGCAACTACTCTATTCATTACAAATTATAAGCCATTTTCACGCCTTTCTGTCCATAAATTATTAACTTATACCAAGTATATTCCATAGACTCTAAGTGGAACAATTTAGACATTTAGTAGTCAAATACTTATCTCGAAGATTGTGAATCAGAATCTTAAAGCAAAAAGAATAACAACTTCCTGAAAGAAATAAAAATTTAAAAATAAAGAAAATTTCCTACCTTAAATTATCCACTTAGTTACCATATTTTTTGAGTCATTTTTTAAAATCAATTCACAAATTATAACACTCTTATTGAGTCATTAGTCTTGAAAAAATATAAAATTTTCCAATCTAAAAAAACTAAATGAATAATTTAGGTTTATTAGTTAAAATAAATTAATTTACATTTATTTGAATTGCTTTAATGATACAAAATATTCACTCTGTTTACTTAGATGGAAAAGTCACGTAGGATTCAACTAACAAAAAGCAGGCCGGGTTGGGCCCACAATTTTTTAAACGACTTATTTCAGTCTTTTTAAAGCACTAGTTCAATTTACTTTCAGCCACAAGTATCGCTAATTTTCGTAAGCAACAAAGTAAGTAGATCGCATTATTAATATATTTAGTATAATTTTATATAATATAAATAAGATATATAGATATTTATTTTTTTATCTTCTAAAAAAAGGTAAAAATAATTGTTTGATAGACCCATCGAACAAGCTATGATAAATCTAACAGTCTTGCAAATGACATAAGCAATTACCTAAACAGAAATTGTCTTTATTCAGAGCAAGTCGACCATGGAGTCTTGCGTCTTGATCTCCAAGAAATTCCCCACTAATATTATAAGTTATCAATGCTATAAGACAAATTTTATATAGTCTATACGAAAATACAAATATAAAACTCACCACCCATTTCACCATTCCACTACCACACTTTCTTCCATTTTTTGAAAAAGCTATATCTGTGACCGCCACACTTACACTCACAATTAATCCATGGACGGCCATTCAGGAGTGCATGGCCATGGCTTCGGTAATGCCAGAACTCCTTTGTTAGACAGACATGCTGTGAGTTTTTTTTTCTTTTTTCTGCTTTCTTATATCGTCTATTCCCTTTTAGTTGTTGGATTTTAGCGAATTTGCGTTCATAGTTTTGTTGAATTTTAGCAATTTTGTGTTTGGAGTGTTTGTTTTACAGTGTAAAATTGCAGGTGTTGCAAATTTCCTTCGAATTGAGGTTGTTAGGTCATGATGTTCGATATTGGTACTAAATTAATTAGCCCAAGTTCGGATTGTTTTTTTTTTTGCATGGTGTTTTAAGGTTCATAGGTTTCTTGATGTTTAGTTTGGTTAGAACAGCTACATGGCAATTGAAACTAGACTTAATCCATCGATTTTCTTGTTCAATTTGAAGTTTACTGCGTAGAAATGTATCGATGTTATTACTTATTAGTTTTTCTTGGTTATGCAATATTTTGCTAGTGGTGAGGGCCTGAGGGGCATCACATTTGTAGCTTTGAGAAATTTGATTGGGCAAGGAGATGATTTGTGTTTTAGCAGATTGTTTTTTTGGTTTTTATTGTTCGTGTCGTGTTTATAGTTAGGGAGAAAGAGAAATGATGCTGGAGATGGTCAGCTGGGAGACCTTGAGCATGGTGATTCTGTTCCGGTAATTTTAAGTTTTGTTTTCATGTTTGAAGTCATGTATAGTACTAACCAATGTTGTGTTCAAGTAGCTAACTTTATCTTCATCTTCAGGCACCAAATGTTGGTTTTGGCAGAGTTATTTCACTTGTAAGTGGATATTGTTTGTGTCTGTAGTTTGGCAAACTGTGTGGACACTGGAGTTGAATCAAACTTTTAACATGCACCTGTTTTGCAGGCGAAGCCTGAAGCAGGAAGTTTGGTATTGGCGACAATTGCTTTGCTGTTTGCAGCAACATCAAGCATTTTGATTGTCGGTACCTCTTTTTCAGTTCACTGTTCTTCTACTGAAGCAAAAGTTGGATTTCCTAGATTTTCTTATCGCTGACTTTATAATGCTCAATTTTGCAGCCAAAATTTGGGGGAAAGATAATTGATATTGTTTCAGGTGATATCCAAACACCTGAACAGAAATCAGAAGCTTTAAATGCAGTCAAGAACACAATACTTGAAATCTTTCTGATTGTCATTGTTGGGTATTCCCTGCAACTTTTGTCCTGCATTCTTTTTCTAATCTTTTCATGCTGCTAAAACAAATCTTCAATTTAACTATCGGTAACCTGAATCATTGCTTGGAGTTTGTATTCTACTATTCTAGGTTTTCACGGTGAAGGGGGACACTTGGCCCCTCCACAATGGGTTTCCCCTTCAATTGCATTTTGTAGTGTCTAACTTTGCAACAATTTCCCCTTTCAGTTCTGTTTGCACAGCACTTCGAGCATGGTTATTCTCTTCTGCTAGTGAAAGGGTTGTAGCCAGGTTGAGAAAGAACTTGCTAAGTCACCTTGTTCACCAGGTAAATACATACTCCTGGCTGTTTTCCTCTAATTGGGTTTTATCTTTCTCACTTTGTTAGAGTTGGTCTTGTTTTTCTTTCCATCTTGAGATTTTTCTGAAAGACAAATGCATTCTTCAGGAGATAGCTTTCTTCGATGTTACTCGAACTGGGGAGCTCCTCAGTAGGCTATCTGAAGATACCCAGATCATAAAGAATGCCGCAACTACTAATCTTTCAGAGGCTTTGAGGAATCTTGCTACTGCATTTATTGGTCTTGGATTTATGTTTCAAACATCATGGAAATTAACATGTAAGGGATAAAGTTTTTTAAGAAAAAAATAGTATTTGATTTCCTATTACCTTCTAGCTTCTTTTTATTATATCTTATATTCTTACTGATTTTTTATAATATAAATCTAGTGTTGTCGCTAGCTGTTGTACCAGTCATATCAGTTGCAGTACGCAGATTTGGTCGCTACATGCGTGAGCTTTCCCACAAAACTCAAGCTGCTGCAGCAGTAGCCTCGTCCATTGCTGAGGTTTGTCACTCTTCTTATAATACTTAGTAGTTTCTACACAAAGTATGGTTACGTTAACTGGTTCTGTTAATATTCCTTCCTGCATGTTAAAGAAACTGTTGTATTCTAGTTAAAGTTTTTGGGAAGTAAACTTTCCAAATTTGCATTGACAGAGTGATCGTTGTTCGGAACCCTAGCAATGAACCACTGTAGTTCAAAAGAAATTTATAGAAACTAAATAATACATCCTCTGAAAATGAATGTTCGCATGGAGTTTTTCATTTGAACTAGTTCTAAAGTAGTTCATAAATGTGCCGACACTTGATCGCCATCCAAGAGAAGTCGTGTTATTTATACTCTCCTGAAGCAGTGTGATAACTATCAACGACGAAATGATACTACAAAGTCTTGTTACTTAATTCTGTTGAGTTCAAGTTGCTGCTGGGGTCTTTTTTCAGTGTTTTGTGAATATTCACATTGCTGGGAAGTACATGTTTGTTGGTAGTTACTATGTATCCTTTAATTTTTTTCAAAAATATTGATTCTTTACCACCTCACTTTTTTTTCTTAGTATCTCAATGTTCTAAGCAACATATTATTCTAGAGTTTTATCAATTGTGAGAATTTATTCTCATGTAATCAAGGTGAAATTTGTGTTTAGGAAACTTTTGGCGCCATACGGACAGTGAGATCATTTGCGCAGGAAGATTATGAGATTTCACGCTATTCGGAGAAAGTTGACGAGACCTTAAATCTTGGGCTTGGACAAGCTGTGAGTTGCTTAATTTTTCCACCTCTGACAAGAAAAGAAGGGAGAGAGAGTGTGTATGTGAGAGAGAGAGAGATGGCAAGAGGATGACAAGGAAAACCTGATATCTTGTGTTTCTTTTGCAGAAAGTGGTTGGCCTTTTCTCTGGAAGCTTAAGTGCTGCATCTACTCTATCAGTTATTGTAGTAGTAATATATGGAGCCACTCTGACTATCCAAGGCGCGATGACACCTGGAGCTCTTACATCCTTTATACTCTATAGCTTAACAGGTGACTTCCGCACTAGTTTTGTCTTTTAATGAATGTCCGAAGTGAAATCTACCTTTGATGCCCCATAACTTATGTAATATTTTAGCATTTATTAATTTCTTTCTTAGATCCTTTGTCGTAAACAATTGTACATTTTTACAGTTGGATCATCCGTATCTGGACTTTCTGGATTGTATACTGTAGCAATGAAAGCTGCTGGAGCCAGCAGACGGGTTTTTCAGATCTTGGATCGCACATCATCCATGCCAAAATCAGGAGACCTATGTCCAATGGGGTTTGTTCCTTTATTCTCCTAATCAAACAGTTTGTTGTTCAATACCTCTTTACAGCTGAAAGATTACAGCTTCGTAAGGAATGTAGCATACACAATAATTAGCTTCATAGGAAGACAATTTATGAACAGATGCTTGATAGCTCATCTGGTAATATGCAACAGGTGACCAATGTGAAAAGGCCTTTTAATTTTTCAGGATTAAAAGTTGTCTATAATGAAATAGCGCTGTCTTAGAAATAAAAGCATGCATTTTGATGGTGTTTTCATTTGTTCATTCTAGCATTCTAAATGCAAATTCATTTCTTTTGATGTTTGCTAAAAGCTGACCTGTCCTGCTGCATCATGTTGTTCTCGTATCCTCAATTCTGACATGCATCCATGCACTTCCTCGTTTCAATATATTTTGTTCCATCATATCAGAACTTTCAGCATGAAGTAGTTAACCTCTCTGATTCTCATCATCAGAGTCAAAGTTGTGACTATCATATTCAGATTGTGCTTCTATAGCCAGTCACATCCCACAAGATTAAAACAAATGATGGTTGCTTTTGTTACAGTGATCAAGCTGCAGAGGTAGAACTGGATGATGTCTGGTTTGCCTATCCATCCCGTCCTAGCCACATGGTCCTCAAGGTGAGGGACATATCCTCTTATCTTGTACCTACACGAACAAAAATGGTTGTTGACAGAAAAGGGAAAACCTTCTGTTGATTCAGGGTATAACAATGAAACTACAATCTGGTTCAAAGGTTGCACTGGTTGGTCCAAGTGGTGGTGGAAAGGTAAGACTTCGTGTCATTATAGTTCCATTTAAGTTTCGGTAGTTTGTAAAAAGAGGCGAACTCATGAATTCTTTGCTGCAGACTACAATAGCAAATTTGATAGAGAGATTCTATGATCCTGTTAAAGGGAAGATCTTGCTCAATGGGGTTTCTCTGGTTGAAATATCTCATAAGCACCTACACCATAAGGTAATAGTGGGTCTAATACGAAGTTCTTGTAGCTAATATTCACCATACCATTCTTCAGCATGTCCATACCTAAAGGCTCCCTTTCCCCCCTCTTAAAGTTAGAAATGACTGTGTTTCAGCTTTCACAAGTTATAGATTCCTAAGGCACTTACTTCTTCTGAAAAATTTCAGGTTAGTATAGTGAGCCAGGAACCTGTTCTTTTCAACTGTTCCATCGAAGAAAATATTGCTTATGGATTGGGCGGCAAAGCAAGCAGTGAAGATATAGAAAAAGCAGCTGTAAGTTTCAATGCCGTTAATGTCTTAATTAAAATCTTCTGCAAATAAGTAACTGTTATCGCATTTCTGTTTGAACAGAAAATGGCTAATGCTCATGAATTTGTATCCAAATTTCCCGAAAAATATCAAACCCATGTCGGAGAACGAGGATTAAGACTTTCTGGTGGTCAGAAACAGAGAATTGCCATAGCTAGAGCACTACTGATGAACCCTACAATTTTATTGTTGGACGAGGCCACGAGTGCTCTGGATGCTGAAAGTGAATATCTAGTTCAGGTCTGGTCTGCTTTTAATTTGATTTACCTGCCTGCCTTACATCTCCTTTGATCGTTCAACTAAACGGAAATGAGATGTCTTGTATAAATGTGTGTACATGCTATGCAGGATGCCATGGATTCCCTGATGCAAGGTAGAACCGTTCTTGTCATAGCTCACAGGCTTTCAACAGTCAAGAGCGCGAACACTGTAGCTGTTATTTCGGATGGTCAAATAGTGGAAAGTGGCACACATGATGACCTTCTGAACAAGAATGGGATCTATACAGCACTTGTGAGGAGGCAGTTGCAGGGATACAAATCTGATAGCTAATTTTTGTCACCTGAGAAACTAAGTTAGCAAACCACAAATGTTCAATGTACTTGTATTATTATTCACATATAGAAAGTGTAAAATAAGGAACAGCCATCATCATCATTCCATAAATGACAGATTTTGTGACAATAGTTCGATATCCTATCATGCATGTGCCACTTAAACGTAGTCATTTTATTTTTATAAAAATTAATATTAACCTAAACTTTGACTTTAAAATTTACCATTGCTTAATCATATTTTGAACTACACACAATATTGATTAATTAGTCTATGTCATGACGTTTAAGTTTAGTGAATATAAACAAAATATGCATTGTGCAATTAATAATTTGTTCTAAACTTGACTTAAATGTTCTTTATGACTGTTGCCCTAGGTTTAACTTAATAGTATGCCATCATTGTTCAATCGTATCTTAAAATTAAACTAATAAATGAGATATTGATTAGCTTATGTCACGACATTTAAATGTGGAGAACATAAATAAATTATTTACTATGCGAGAAGTAATATATACTAACTTACTTCACGATATTAATGTAGAGATTATAAACAAACTATTTATTGCATGAGAAGTAATTTGTCCTAGATTTAACTTTAAAAGTTCTTTATCATAGTTGCTTAATCATATTTTAAACTTAAGTAAAATGTTAGCTTAGTTTATGCTAAGACTCTTAAATTAATGTAGAAATTATGGACAAATTATTTTGTTGTGCGAGAAGTGATTTATTTTAAATTTGATTTTAGAAGTTTATTATGATCGTTGCTTAATCATATTTTAAACTAAATAAGATATTGATTAGTTTACACGGCAATGATGTAGAGATTATTAATAAATTATTTACCATGTGAGAAGTAAATTTATCTTAAAATTGACTTTAAGACTCGTTGCTTCATCATGTTTTAAACTAAACAAAATATTAATCAATGTACGTCCCGATATTGAAATATACTAATTATAAACAAACTATTTATCATGTGAGAAAGAATAGTTCCTAAAATAAAAGAGCAAGCTAGTGGTTAATGAAGTAGGTGAGAACAATGAAGTCTTACGTTGAAATACCATTAGATAGTCATCTAGTACTTGTTGTTGATGGGAGATGACTCAATCAAATTTTCATTTTTCTCCTTCTATCACATAGTTTCCATTCACCTGAAAACTGCTTGACAAATTCTTCCCATTGCTTTTACCGAACTTTCCTTCTTTTATCAACAAATTGTCACCTATTAATACAACGCCAATATTATTTCATTCCAAATTCAGAGCAATGCCTATTATATCCTCTTTAAATTCTACTTATTCACTCGCTATTACTTAGATTGTGAATATAAATAATGCCATCACCTACTTGAAGTACCATATCAATATTTACAATCTTTACTTTTCTATTATATTGTTCAACATGTACACAAATAATATTATTAATGTCGTCAATTCGAATAGATATCATGGTATCTTCTTTATATTTTTTCCAAAAAAAATAGTATTACTTTCAATAGTTAGACTAATAAATTACTTCTATCGTTGTTTCCAACATGCTAATATTAAGACAAGTGTTCCATAACTGTAACTCGTTCTTTAAACAACGATTCACAGTTTCTAAAACTCCTCATAAAATTTGTTGGAAAATCTATTGCCGGTGAAAAATGACAGTTATTTAGACGCAAGATGATCCTAATCCCACCGTTAATATTATAAATAAATAAAAAAAGCTCGTATAAAATAAAAGAATACACAATATGGCTCTCATATATAACTTATCTTTATTGGAAAATCTATTGCCGGTGAAAAATGACAGTTATCTAGACGCAAGATGATCCTAATCCCACCGTTAATATTATAAATAAATAAAAAAAAACTCATATAAAATAAAAGAATACACAATATGGCTCTCATATATAACTTATCTTTATTAAACAATAGTCCCCAAAGTTTAAGTATAATTTTCTGCTCCTAGTACAGTGTCCGGGGACTATGACACTTGTTTGACGACCGTTTCTATTTTGCCTATTGCTGCATGTCATACAAATTACATTAAATCTCAGACATTGGGCGATGAAACCAATTAATTTTAGTCAAAAATTAGCGTTACAAATACTCTCTTTATCATCTACTTTGCTTCACATTTTGTTTTCTTGAATTTTTGGTTTTTGATTTGATTACTGTGTTTCAGTTAACTTGTTAATCATGAGATGGGAAAGGGTGTCTGTACATGGAGGTGGTGGGCCTGGTAAAAAGTGGGGACACACCTGTAGCGCTGTCGTAGGAGGTAGACTTCTCTATGTCTTTGGTGGTTTTGGTGATGATAACAGGCATACTAATAAAGTTCACGTCTTTGACAATGGTGCGTTGTTTTTCTTGCGTTTTTGTATTCTTGTTCCTTGATTTTTCTTGAAATTCTTGTGTCAATTCTTGTTTTCTTGGGGCATTTATATGTTTGCTTCTTTAGGGTTTTCTTGTATGAATTTTTGTTTTCAAGATTTTGGGGTTTATGTTCTTGATGGTTTACAATTTCAGTGGTAGTTCTTGAAAGGGTTTCAAGAATTTCACATTTCCATTGCTTTCACTGATCAATGTGTGTTTTGAGTTCGTTTAGTTCTTGTTACTGATCTTCCTTTTGAACATTTGGGGTTTATGTTCTTGATGGTTTACAATTTCAGTGGTAGTTCTTGAAAGGGTTTCAAGAATTTCACATGTCCATTGCTTTCAATGATCAATGTGTTTTTTGAGTTCGTTTTGTTCTTGTTACTGATCTTCGTTTTGAAGATTTTGGGGTTTATGTTCTTGATGGTTCGCATTTTCAGTGGTAGTTCTTGAAAGGGTTTCAATAATTTCACATTCCCATTGCTTTCAGTGATCAATGTGTGTTCTAGTTCGTTTAGTTCTTGTTACTGATCTTCGTTTTGAAGATTTTGGGGTTTATGTTCTTGATGGTTTGCAATTTCAGTGGTAGCACTTGAAAGGATTTCAAGAATTTCATATTCCCATTGCTGTTAATGATCAATGTGTGTATCGAGTTTGTTTAGTTCTTGCTACTGATCTTACTCTTATTAACTTGAGGATACATATATATGCAAGTTTTGTTGCATCAGTGATAGGAGAGAGGCTTTATAAATCTTAACTTACATTGTTCCGTTATTTTCAGTTAATAAAATTTGGAGTGAGCCAGTGACAAAGGGAGCTTTGCCTTCACCAAGGGACAGCCACAGTTGTACAGCAGTTGGAGATAATTTGTTTGTGTTCGGGGGCACAAATGGGACAAATTCTCTTAACGATTTATACATTTTGGACACCTGTTAGTGCTTTTGATCTTAAGGATCTCTTTTATTGCTTAATCTTTTAATAGTTGCATCTGTTGTAAGTGTAAGCTAAATTAAAATTTTCAAGTATTTTGAGGACAAACCCTTTAGAAATTACTTTTTGTGCTGCTTTGGCTGCATTCCTCTTTGTTGTTGTGTAGTAGAAATGTGGAGAAAAACAACTTTGTAAAAAAGAAAACCCATGAGATGCAGTGGCTACTAGGAAGTTATGGTGCATTATGTTCTAAGGGACCATCAATACTCCGGGTTTAGATCCGAGATAATTCTTTATTCCATAGATCAGGGGCTATTTATAAGATTTAGGGTGGTCTTTCATATCAGAAACAATAAAAAAGTTTCAAGATAACATGTTATTTATAAATGTGCAATGTTTTTCAGAGAGAGGATACCATGAAATGAAAAATGTTCTGTTCTTTCTCTTTGTTTGCATGTTGAAATTTAGCAGATATAAGGAATTCTATCAGTTGTTCCCAATGATTTACTCACTATCTAACAATTTGATGAATCTACATCCTTTTAGCTTCGAATACATGGATAGCACCCAGTCTAAGAGGTGATCCCCCTAATCCAAGGGAAGGCCACAGTGCAGCACTCATTGGTAAACGGCTTTTCATATTTGGCGGATGTGGCAACATTGATGGCACTGAAATATTCTATGATGACGTTTACGTACTGAATACAGGTTTGTCTCTGCGTGTGTATGTTATTAAGGTGGTTAATGGTAGACTGCACTTGGCTAGTATGGTATGTGCAAGTATGGAGAACTTTTTCATTATGACTTGTGCATAACAACATGATGGTGTGAGCAACTTTTAAAACATAACTACTGAAGAAAATATGAGGGCATTGGGGATAGTAGGAATACAAATTCTAACTTGTTATATATATGGAAGAGGAAGTGAAGAAGTACATCATACATGAGTTCTCTAAGGAATTAACCACTAGCCTAACTACTTGCAAAAGAAATTTCCGTCGCTTAATAGTTCTTACTCTGAGAGGAAATCGGTGGTTGAGAAAATGATCTCTTCTGAGGTGAACTCAACTTATTATCCTATTGTGTTTTTCTACGGTTTGGCCTGAACTTCCATAAATGGACGTCTGTAGTTTGAAATCCTCGTCTACGGCGGGGGGGGGGGGGGGGGTTTTTATGGGTCAAGCTCGTCGCACAGGGCTTGCGGGTGGTATGTGAGCTATTGCAAGGTCTCATACAGCTCTCAGTTTCTTTTTTGATAAAGTTTATACGGTTTTGAACATATCATAGATATCATATAGTATACTTTATAAAAATGGGTATATTTGATCTATATATTATCTCTCTCTCACTATATATATCTACATGTGTGTGTGTGTGATAGAGAGAGAGAGAGAGAGGAAGGGGGGAAAGAAGCAAGTGATCCTTGATGGTGGCTATTTTATAAACAAGTTCTTTTAATACTTTGTCATTTTCCAGAGACACTTATGTGGAAACGCATTGTGCCATCAGGCATTCCGCCAAGTAAACGCGAGAGTCATTCCTGTTCATCTTGGAACAATAAGATCATTATCATAGGTGGTCAAGACACATCTAGCTTTTATCAGTCAGATGTTCATATACTTGACACAGGTATTTAAGAAACTCGTTCTTGAAGTTACATGTGAAAAAGTTAAAGTTGTATCATAGTTATTTTCTAGTACCAGGTCTACATTGTATGACTATTTTGGCATCCTGTTTCTATAGATACCCTGAGCTGGTCCAAGTTGCACACTAAGGGCCAGATTTTGCCACCGCGAGCTGGGCATACAACCATTTCATTGGGCAGGCACCTGTTTGTCTTTGGGGGTTTCGCTGATAACCAGAGCCTATTTGACGACGTTTACGTGCTTGATGTTGGTATGCTATTTGTTAGATCATATAACTTAACTATTTTGCTATCAAAGAAAAATCAAACAGATGAAACTATTATACTGTGATGACTTCAGATAGAGCATTTGAGTAGGAAGAAATGCAGTTACTTTTTTTAAACCAAATATCCGGGCAAATGTTGGTCTAAATTTCTCTGTTGTGTCTGTCTTTGTCTGGAGAGGTCTCTTTATGTATGGGGTAACATAATATGTCCCTAAAACTTCAGTGCAAATTGCTCAACAATTTGGAGAAGTAGATCCAGTCTAGCAAACGACTAGAGAAATTGATTAATTTCGCTATCTTTCATACATTCAACTGTATGAATTTTGGTTTTAGCTCATCAAATTTGTATGGTCCCTCATTATCAAGGGGATACCTGTTAATAATAAAAATATTTTTCCATGATCATAGTGTTTCTACATTGTTGTGAAACTATAGCAAGTGATGATTGGTGGATCTTAGTTGGCATTCATCATTTAGAATTACAAAAGCTATGTAAGACTGAGAGTTTCTACGACTGTGTTGTTTGTTGTGATTGTTGTGTATTAAAGAGATACATGATATTCAATTGAATGTATGATGTATCTTCTGAATGTCTATGCAGCTTCTGGTACATGGAGTGAGGTCATGCTCACTGGTGAGGGCCCATCCCCCAGATTCTCAGTAGCTGGGGATTGTTTAGATCCACATGTGGGAGGTACTCTTGTGTTGATAGGTGGTTGTAATAACACACTTCAACCCTTGGAGGACATGTATTATCTACAAACAGGTCTATCATCGAGTCCTCCAACAAACCCACATTAGTTTTCATTGACTTCTACTTATTTCTGTTACACCATTTATTTAGAACTTTTTGATATCCCTTTGATAAATATTTGAATCTTGTTTTATGTTCGTATCACTAGGCATTGTTAGAGAGGATGAACGAGACGAAAGAAGGATAGCAAAATTGTCTTTGAGAAAGCAATTGAAGCTGAAATGCCAGAAGCAACAAGCTTCAGCTTCTCCCGGCGATAATTCTTTTGAACGATTTGATAATAACGCTAATGTTCATCATCAAATGCCTGTGAACTATACACAGCCAAGTGAGTAACTTTTTCATATCCTGTTGATTTTAATTTGAAATTTCCCTCCTTGTACTTCCTGAGATTCGTCTTACTGAAGCTGCTCCTTGTTTGTGCATCTATGATTACTTTTATCTTTTTCAATATGATTTCTTTAATTATTTGTGGCCAGCCATTCCTTAATCATTTTATTTTGACAAAATGTTTGGTAAGAGGAGACCTTAAAAAAAAGAGGAGACCTTAAAGACTGGAATAACTTGAGAGAGGATCAGATGATAATTCATAAAGCAAGCCTCCATGTAGATACATACATACACTAGGTAGAGAGGGGTAAGGCTGCATAGGCGCCACCTTTCCCAGATCTCACTTGTGGGATTACACTGGATATGTTGTTGTGTATATATATACAATACACCGACACAAAAATATTTCTTGTTATTTCTTTGCTCTAAGTTATGGGCAAAGTTTAATATGGTTGAGAGAGTAGATACTGAACATGTTCACTTTTCTCTTGAGTTTTTTTTCCAGGAAAAATGAAGTGTCCTAGCATGTCATATATTGTCTGATAAATAGTATTGTATCTTTTTGTTTACTTTGTACAAGTGATAGTGTGTAGTGCATCTAATGCTTGAAGCAGGGAAACATTGGTGTCACAGGTGTTTTGAACTGACTTCTGAAGGTGCATTGGTATTGTGACAGGTCGGCATAATGTTTATTCAAATGAATACCAGACTCCTCTGAGGACGAAGACATTTCAAGCCATGGTCACAAAGAGTTTTCCAAATGGCTATACCGTTGAAACTGTTATTGATGGAAAACCCCTTCGTGGATTACTATTTTCCTCCAAACCAAGACCTGAACAGACTCCCTGTAATGATTCTATCAGGTGCATGATGATCTGATTTTCTAATTTTGATAGATAAGTGTAGCAGAATTTCTGTATTATCAAAATTTTGGTTCACTTATTGCCTTATGGATGATGTTAACCTAAATTTAAAATTAGGAATATGGGAAATGGTGAAACTGATAGAGAAAAGCAGAATGGCGACCATAATTCTGTTAGAGAAGCTACAAGACCTTCAGAAACCAATGTGAGCGACTTCCAGCAAGCAGATATCTTAGGTGGGAATTCTATCAGAAATGAGCCTCCAGTTGGAGGTGCTACAGCTCAAACGGAGAGTCCATTGACCTCTTATGCTCCACCGGCCCATGAGGTTATACCTTCTTTCTTTGGAATAAATTGTTTAATTGTGCTATACCTATCTTACAGAAGAATTTGTACTAGTTCCAGCTTGGTTGCACGAGATACAGAATCTCCTTTCTCATTGGTTTGTACAGATCATTATTCTTATTGCACCTTGCAGCGTCTCCTATATTATGGAATTAATTTTAACATATGACGTGGCAACCATGCGTGATTGCAGCTTATAAAACAATTTTAGGGCTTGCCACTTCCATTAAAAAAATTTCTATCTTCATCTTCTTGAAATTACATGAGATATTTGTGATGACCATTAGACTGTATTGCAATAATTCTATATACAAAGCATATAAGTTGGCTACATATCTGGATTATTTCAAGTTTGATTAATGATATAGGCTTTTATGACCGAGCTCTGATGTATTTTCTTCTCGGCAATTTGAGACATAAATCCACATGCAGCAGTCCTCTTCAATCACATACTTAAGTTTGCTTCTAGCCTACAAAACTACACCTCAGTCCCAAACAAGTTGAACTCGGCTTTGTGAATCCTCACATGTCCATTCAAGCTCAACTCATCTCATCATCATACCAAATAAAAATAGAAGTGAAAAATAAGTTCGATACAAACAAATAATAGCAACAGTGATAATATTAAAAGTTCTCTAGCAAGACGAAAACATATGTCAACTAGTAGACAATCACCTATATGGATTTTTTCTTTGCCCTATCATTATCTATATCTTTATTGATTCCAAGAATTTGTAGGTCTTTCGAGACAGCCTCCTTCAATGTGATTTTAGGTCTGCACTGTCCCTTTTTAATACCTTCATACGCCATAGTTTCACACTACTGGCCTGTGCATCTGTAGGTCGATGCATACCTACAAGATATGACCAAACCATCTCAAGTGACACTCTCTCATTTTATCCTCAATGTGCTACTTGCGTCCTTTGGCATATTCATTTTTAATCTTATTCTATCCTGTATGACCAGTTGACTGCTCATCCATCTTAGCATCACATTACTGCAACACTCATCTTATGGATATGTTGAACTATAGTGGACCCAATATTCATTACATATGACGTTGTTGGTCTTATAGCTGTTTTGTAAAACTTAGTTACACCTAGGTAGGCATCCTTTTATCACATAACACTCCGATAACACTCCATTTCAACCATCCGATTTTAATTCTATTAGGATCAACTTTATCTTTCATTCCGTTCTCTTGAAAGTATGAAACCTAGATATCTGAATTGTTTTTATTTTGGCCTCATGTATAGTTATCTTAATACTCTTACTCTGTAAAGTGCTTCTCCATCGTTAAATTTTTTGATCGACACCCTTGCTGATTTCTTTAACTAACTTATATTCCATGTTACAAGGAGTTAGATAAGAAATATAGGATTGTTTTTCTCTATATCAATCCTTTGATAAAACACTCGAATCGAGTAAGGAAGGAGGGCTTGAGTTGATATTCAAAAGAGTTTGTCCTGGTGTGCTGCTTCTTTCTTGCCACAACTTATTGAGTCAAAAACTTATCTATTCTATTTGTTTAGTTCATATTCAACTTTCTCTAGTGGCATTAGACATTCATTTATATTTCGTTAAATCCAGAGTGACATGTGTCAAAAAACAACATCAGCAAATAACATGCACCAGTGTTCAAGCTTTTGGTTCTCTCTCTACAAAGAAGTCGTTTTCCACTCTCTCTCTCTGCAGTAATGTGAAACAAAAAAGGAAGCATTTCTTTCAAAGTTACGAATTTTAAAGTTCTGATTAGTGAATTGACCAAAGAATTATAATTATCATTGGAGCTACATGTCTCCCTTTGCTGCTGGTTTCTTGTATTGCGTGATTTACCATGTGTCTCTTTTTTAGCAAAGTGGGTTATTTCTGTACTTTCACTTTGACATGATTTCTGATGAAGTGCCTCTATAGCAGGTTCGTAATGTGTCCGATGTTGTGAATTTGGGAAGTGGTATGCTTACTGATGCAGTCGATGGTGGTACTAAGGTGTCTAAGGAGAATTCTTCTGCAACCAATGACTCTTGAATCCTTTATTTAAGGTACATGTTGTATTCCCATGCTTGTCTTGTAAGTTTTGATTTCTTGATAAAGAAAGAAGTGATACAATTGTTTGAATTCAGAAAAATACCATTCTAATCCTGCGCTGTTAATTTACAGACTTCATATGTAGTAAAAGACAAAATGTTACTGATTTTACTTCTATCTTGTTTTTACCAATAGTGTTTTGTATATGAAATTATTCTTTCAATCACTCAGTTTACTGAAGGAACTGTTGATGGTTAGTTTGAAATATTTCCTTGTTATAGGATCCGGAACAATGTTCTTTTTTATTTGAACTTGGCTTTTTCATTAAGACATCTTCACTCATTTTCGTCAAGTTTTATGGCCTCTGTTTTTATGCATTATCATTAAGGAGGTGTAAAATTTCATCCATGTGGGTAGATGCATATACTAGTTCATGTAATCAATGCGACTCCTTTTTGTTGGGCTCTGTAGGAAAATAATTTACTGATGTAACCTGCTGTGAACTACCCCCCAGCATAATAAGCCTATCAGTTAATGGTGAATCCAGACAGTTTTCATGTTGTTTGTCAATATTAGGAGGATACGCGTTTAGTTATAATATTCTTGTTGGCTAACCAATTTTCTCTAATAAAAAACAAAAAGAGAGAAATTCAAAGTTGGTGTTCAGAGGGAGATAAGTTAAATTTGAGAATAAAATCTCAAATTAAGTGCTAGGAAGTAGAACCCTCATTGATCTTAGTATTAAAATATTAACGGATGAAAGCTAATTATGATATTAATAATTCAAGAACTTATGACAGTCATCTAGACCTCTATTTCTCTGTTTCTAAGTAATTAGTGGCAATAGGTAGTGTGAGAAATATAGGAGAAAATTTTATTGAATTATTATCTACATAACTACATTAAGCCCTATTATATACACTACATGACAATTCTTCTCCTAGTAGAATATTATATACAAATCATATTCCTATTCCTATTCCTATTTCTATTCTAGGACTCCCCCTCAAGCTAGTGCAGATAAGTCATATGTATCGAGCTTGCTACAAATGTAATTAATATGAGTCCCAGTGAGGGGCCTGCTGAAAATATATGCAAACTGCTATGATACTATGTAGAAATGACCATTGACCTTACTCAACCCCCATAGCTATCTCATGAGGTGAGGATTGTCTAAGTCCATAAAAACTAACCACCATTCCATTTCCCAGCCAATGTGATACTCTAACCCACTCTAACAATTAGTACAAGTCTAACTATCTTTTTTAATTTATGAAGAAGAACCAAGATATCTTGTTAAAGTATCAATATTACCTTCTAAGAAGAATTTTTCTAATCTTAAGTAGCCAACATGCAAAGGTTAAAGAAGAGAAACTCTTGAATAATATTAGTATAATGTTGTTAAAAAGAACAAAATTCCCCCCTATGTATAGGGGAAACCTATCCCAAATAACATGGAGTTTGAATCCTACGCTTTTGGAAATAACGGATTGTAAAAATCTAACAAGGAAACCTTAAACTAGGAAAAAAAGTAAATTGATGTCACACTTGATCTCTACCTAACAGAAAAGGAAAAATTTTTAACCAAAAAGACATGCCTATTTTGCTGCAACTTGGGCGTGAATTGTGGAGCCCCAAAACTGTGTGATTCTAACGGAAGCCTCTCTAACTCTATAAGGTAGGGGTAAGATTTGCATACATACTACCCTCTCCAAACCCCACTTGTGGGATTACACTGGGCACGTTGTTATTCTCAGCCCTTTTGGGCAGAAATTTCATCCTTCTTTCTTGGGTTCCATCTGGGGCCCTTCTCTTGGTTTATGTAGGCCCAATTTTCTTCCTCTTAGATTTGAACTTGCAACATGAAAAACTTGTAGCATTAGGCCCACTCTTTGCCATATTTCTTGGGCTCATCTTCCATGATAAACACCATCTCAAATCTTGATCAGCTCTCTAGCTACCAAAGCTATATCCAAGCTCTTTAATGTAAATATGTCACCATGGATGCTACCATTGTCTCTACATTAGATAAGTCTACAATACATGAGTTCAGCAATCCTTTCCTTTTGTGGCCCCAGTTCATTAGTATGCTTATTGTGGCATGAACATGAAGTTGACTTTCCTCTGTAAGAACACATATGCACTAAGATCTACTCCGGTACTCTGAAATCTGAATCCAATTCTTCAGCGTAAAACTTTCTCATGCCATATGTGAACAGTGTTGTCTCTGGTTCAACTTAAATTCAAGCCCATGAACTGATGGTCTTTTTTTCCTTACCCCATCTTCTATGGGTAGTCTAAATTAATCATTGATCAGTAGACAAAGATGTAGGATAATCTGGCGACAGCAGAACTAGATGGTGCTAGTTCCTTGAAGCACAACTGGGGACGTCATAGCTTATCTACCTTAGAGACAATTAAGATAAAATGTGTCAGACTCATAGCATGGCAGACAACTATTATTATGACAGGATATGATTCTATTCTCTAGAATCTCAGCTAGCTGCTCCCTCCACAGGGGGATAATATTGGCGGTCCCTCTTTCAATTCTAGTGACGTTTGCATGTTTCTAGCATTTAGATCTTGTCACAAATTGCATGGCAGTGGAATTTTCTGGTTCTGTCTGAATCAAGCGAATTAGTGTCCCTTATACAGTAGTAGGTTATTTCCATTTAAAATTGCTTAAGCTTCTCCTTCTTTTCATCTGATGCAAATGTAGTGTATTCACGTTTTGCTCATTTGAAATCTTCCCTTACCTGGAATCTGATCTCATGAGACTTTCGATAGTCAACATCACACAATGTTGTTAGTCTCCAAATCTCAGTAATAATTTATGTTGACTTGTTAAATTTGTTAATGTGGAAGAATTTCTTATTAATATAAAATGTCTGAAAGGCTTTTGGTTATTTTTGTTTTTACTTTTTGATAAGTTTTGTATTGTCTACAAAGATTAATGAAAATATTGATTTGTCTCATTGTTGAGAGATTGAGTGTGTCCCTTGCACGTATGCAATAGATCAACTATAACAATTATTATTTTAGAAAATCTAGTCTAGAAAAAAAAAAGATTAAGAAATGAATAGATTTTTGAAATTTAGAAACGTTAGAACAATAATTCAAAGTCTGAGTATGAATTCAAACTTGCTTAGGATTTGGTATTTATTTAATTCATGTCTAAATAGGATTTGTAGTCTAAATAATATAGGAATAGGTTTTCTAGTCTTGAACTAAATTACGTTTTGCAAATATATAGAGGTGTTGCTAGCTACTTCCTGTTGTGAGAAGTAGAATGTAGAACAACATTCAGAGATTTGAGTTTATGACCATTTGTATTGTTACCCATTATGTGCTAATTTCACTAAGTTCCAGTTATCTGTTGGCTCTTGCAATATCTTACGTAGTCTGCTGAGGCAAATATGTCTTAGAAAAGCATAAAAATGCTGCTATTTTCTTCGCTAAAATAACTGAAACACTTTCTATGGATACTTACATATGATAAGGGACCTTGATTTTCATGGGAGTAAGATAACATGGTTTCTACCGGTCAGCATCTCCATCTCTGTTGGTTTCCCTTGGGATAGGAGCTTGGCTACGTGATTTAGCTCTAATCTTTGCTTTGACGTCCTCTTCCTGATGATTTATCATTTATTTAAATTGTTGGCAGCACTACATGTTGTACTTGTACCTAAAAGATAAGAACATGAATTGCGACATTGAATTGATTACTGTTCCATTTTTGGTGTCGACAGAATCAAACAGCTTGGAAAAAGATTCTCTCGATCAAATTATTTGAGGTAATTTTACTACTATACATTTAATATAAATATGTATTTTGTCTAAAGATAGACACAATTAAGTATGGATTGCCAATGTTAAGACTTGAAGATGCTTGTTCCCAGACTTCTTATTTTAGAAGTATTAGTTATGCTTCTTTAACAGTGGCATTTCTCATAAAAAAAACTTGGTGCTTATTATGTTAGATTCTCAGTTTATTTTTGCTTTATTGGTTTTCGCAGATAAGAATCAATGTAACACCGATTAGCCTTGTGCAATTTTATGGAGATGGCGGAGGGAATTGATTCACTTCATCTCTACAGTCTGCTTGAGGATATTACAGTTTCATTTTCCTTAGGTTTGATATTTCTGGGTAGTAAAGATTCCCAATGAATTTATATGCAAAAAAAAAAAAAAAACAGAAAAATCATATCGACTGCGGTGTTGTGGTCACCAGCTTAGCTAATAGTAGAAGCTTTAGTGAATTCAAGGAGATAACTTTACCAATCTTCTGTTAAACTGTTTTTAATTAACTATGAAGTGCTTATCTGCCTCCCTAGCCTCTTTTCATTATCATTTTTTGCAGCTTCTACTTCTGAAAGTGTATGGTATACACTTTCTGGTTTGGTCTGATTTTGGGTGAGCTATAATGGAATCAAATGATGTAGGGTAGAAGGATTAAGTAGCCCTTTCTTTTAAAATGATATTGATTTAGACAAAGGCATATGATAAAGTTTTAGGGAGTTATGTGCAGATTCAAATGTGAACAGTTTGAGGTGACTTGGAACATTTTCTTGTGTCATGGCTAGGGTTTATTAGTTTGTTTCTGTTTTTCTTCAGTGACATATTCAAGGGAAGATATTGTAAGTAGTGTACGTTATTCACGAATGATATAATATTGATCAAAAGAGATCGTCAATGATTAGTTGTAAGTTTGGAAATAGAACGTAGATTTTAAAGGTTTTAGGCCGAGTGAGACTTATGTATAGAATATTTGTAGAGTGAGTTTAGTGATACGTGTGTGAAGTGAAGATCGATACACAAGTCGAGGAGTCTTCAAGTATTTTGGGTCTATAACCAAAGAAAACATGAATATTGAATATGATGTTGTATATTGTATTTGGAACAAAATGGAAGCTCGTGTTTGAAGTATCGAGTGATAAAAATGTGTCACCAAGGCTTAGAGATAAGTTTAACAAGATTTTGGGCCTATAACTAAGAAACATGGAGATTGAATATGATGTTGCATATTGTATTGGAGCAGAATGGAAGAAATGGAAGCTCGTGTTTGAAGTATCGAGTGATAAAAATGTGTCACCGATAAGTTTTTAATATATGGGTGGATATTAGAGTTTTGATAATTATTGCTGAAATTTGTTTTTTAATTTTTTTCTTATTTAACCTACCGTAGAACATCCTTACTCCTTAGCATAGTATATATATCAATAACTAGTATTTTTCATCTTGTTTTTTATTAAAAAAAAATGTTATATAGATTACTAAATAAATGAAAAAAATCATGATTTTACGGGGAAAAAATGGACAAAGGTTGATAATGTGATAAAATAGATTTTCAGATAAGTTAATTAGAATAAAGAGAAAAATGTTTTTTTTTAATTCCAAAAACTAATGGAGAGTTTGATTTTAGACACAAATGTGTATCTATAGTTTCGATCTCTATAGTATTTTACTCAATATTTTAAATCTTCAATTATATTAAACGTATGATTTTCATTCTTTTAAGAGGTTAAAATTTTACAAATCTATAAATTTAAAATGGAAAATAAGTCACCTCCCGTTCACTAATGAGGTCAATGTCATCGATGACATATTAGTGTCGTTCCATTGTAATGAATTAGTTCATAAATTTAGAAAGAAAAAAAAGAATTGGCCAGAGTTTGGTCATAATGGTAAAATAACATAGTTTACACTTTTCACAATGTTATTTTATTTTTTAAAATATTTTTATCTTTTTAATTAATACTTTTTAATTAAAAGTGAAAAAAAGATCAGTTTATTTTAAAAGAAAAAAATATTATAAACTTTTTAAATTCTGACCAAATTTGGCCATTTAGGACTACCCTCATAGTTTGGGAAATATCGTATTTTAAGGAGTTTTTTAGATCACGAAATAAGAATTTAGGATTTTCTTGATTTTTTCGATTATATTAGTTCATGGTTTATTTAAAATATGTGTCAATTTCTGTTTGAACAGATTTTGTGGGTCTATTCGAGACGACCTAGTAAATGATACTCATAATTTTTCATAGGCAAATATA
>NC_028639.1:69214041-69215223 GCF_001406875.1 Solanum pennellii
ATCAGCGGCCCCTTAAAGTTGTCCGCCTAATTCACTTAGACACTTCAACTAATATTAGTACCAATTGAACACTTTTATCTATATAATAATCGTTTCTATTAGACATTTTTTTATAATCAACAAAAAATGTGAAGAGTGTGTGATACACTTGCGTTGACGTGGCAACATGACTGATTAAAAAAATAACATTTGGCAATGGGCCCAAAAATTATAAAAAACACACATTTAACATCTAATTTATTAAAAAGGAAAAAGAATAATGAAAATGTCAACCTATTCTACCCCACCTTACCCCACTCACCCCAACCCCCTTTCATCTTCATCTTCTTCCCCAAAACACATTCTTTCTCAAATTACAAAATCTTATTCTTTTTAAATAACTTCAAGATTAATTTTTTTTTATACTAAGAGTGAAGAAGAAAGAAAATTTTGTTGGCGATTATTCAATTCTACATCGATGACAAAATGAAATTGATAACCCCAAAATTATTTCTTTCAAATTTTTTTATATCATTTTTGATAAATTTAATGACCACATATGAATTTGAGTAAAAATCTTTGTCCGAAAATTGTGCTAAATAAATATCGGCTGACTATTTTTATACGTAAAAGTCATTTATCTTTTTTCATCTTCTTCATACTTGTTCCTTGTTTTTATGAGATTTGAAATAAATCATACGAAGATTTTCTTTCAAATCTGAATCTTTATAGTTGATTTTCATTTATCTTCATATTTGGAAGATATAAATTTTTTGTATATAAAAAAAGAAAAAAAATAGTGTTGGAGCTAAAATGAAGAAAATTTTGTAAACTAAATTATGAAGAAGATGATAGATAGAGAGTGGGGTGTTTTCTTTTTTGAAAAAAGTGTAAATAAAGAAAAAATTATATTTTAAATTAATTATAATGCCAAGTGTCAATAAAAGAAGAAAAAATGTAAAAAAAAATAAAAAGACACTATTTTAAGTCTTTTCACGCGCTTCAAGGAAGTGCAATACACATTTTTTGCCATATCAGCATTTTGTGTCTAATAGGTACATGTTTTGAACAATTTAGGTGTTCAATAGGTACAAGTCTTAGTTAAGGTGTCTAAGTGAATTATGCGGACAACTTTGAGGGGCGATATATGACTTAAGCCTATATATATATATATATATATATATATATACATACATATATATT